>NW_015549634.1:1290795-1296508 GCF_001515605.1 Sinocyclocheilus anshuiensis | reverse complement strand
ACACACACACACACACACACACACACACACTCACTCACACTCACTCACTCACTCACTCACTCACACACACACTCACATTCGTGCTCAGATTGAAGTTTGATGACATCATTTCCTGTGCAGCCACTTGTTATTGATGTTGTTATTGACGTTGTTGTCGTTGCTCCTCTGGGAGTGTCTCGAGGTTTCTCAGAGAAGAATCTGAGTGTGAGAGAGAGAGAAAAAAACAATTATTTTGCATGAGAAAATTACAGTAAAAAAAAACACAATTTTTAGATATTACAATTTTAGAAACTGTTATAGTTTTCATATTTTAAATTAGTTTATATATATAGTTTTTTAATTTTATTTCAGTTAACTTGACTTTTTAAAATGTTGTTTTAGTTAACAAAAACCCTGCTCTACAATATACTATAGAGTTAACTATTTTATTGCATATCATTACAGTAATTATTAAATTAGGGGAAAATGTGTTTAAATCTAAAAGTAATAGACTATAAGCAAGAATAATGTCACAATGCAAAAGATCTTAACCCTCTGGGCCTCTTTGTTTAGGGGTCACACTCGCAGTCAAAAGTGACTGAAGCCTTGAAATCTAACTTTTTTTTTTCTTCAGTGTAATAAATTTTTCAAAATCAGTGTAATACTTTTTTGTTTAATAATTTTTTTAATTATTATTTATAATTTTGAGGGGATTTTATAATACTATGCAATATTTATACAATTTTAATGAGCTACTTTTTCCATTAGAATTAATATATTTTTATTTATTTATGTATTATTTTTCAATAAATGCAATATTTCATGTTAAAACAGAGTGAAAACATTTAAAATCCATTTTTTGAAGTGAGAATTGTGCCATCTGGTGGCATAAAAATAATAAAAACTTGTGTAATGTCATGTAAACTCCTGTATAATTCATATACAGAGGCCTTTGGATTCCCATTGTTTTTTAGACATAATTTCAAAATTTTATTAGGTTTTACTTTTAGATATATATTTAGACATTCTAAAAGACTACTTTTTGTCAAAGTTTAGATATTTTTGGTTCGATAAATATCAGGTTTTGCATTATGATTTCAATCAATCATTGAATATTCTCAAAATTTGCTCTGTTGCAGTCTTACGTGTGTGTGTGTGTGTGTGTGTGTGTGTGTGTGTGTCTATTTTACACTCTTGATATTTTAGAGAGTCACTCCTTGATTGCTGTGCACTTTTGTTCTGCACAGTGGCTGAGTTGTAGTTTGTACAACCAAAAGATTCTCAGAGTTTTCGTATTTTTGACCGCGAAGGAGCCAAGTGTGACTTTTTTTTTTGACCCTTTAACATATCTGAATCATGTCCATGATTTTTTTGTGTGTGTTCACATAGCTAATGTGACAAAAGTCACCAAGTGTCATCTCATTCCGATGAAGCCACGATTTTTTAAATTTCGAAATATACATTTTTTTGGTCAAAAATGACCGAAGAGGCCCAGAGGGTTAATGGTCTTAAAATAAGCTTCATTTTCAGACGTGTTCTTGAAAGCCTTTAAAATTCACGTCTACGCTGCATTTATCGAGTTTGTTTTGTAATCTATTAATATCATTTAATCAGGTGTGGCTTCCTGTAGTTCTCTGAAAAAGCTATTAATACGTGCTCTATTTATAGAGCCGTCATCGGAGCGGACGAAGCCGTTTGTGTGGGTTAAAGGTCTCTGTTGTGATTGATTCTCATCAGATTTCAGCTTAGACAAAAGCAGACGTCCAGCCGTTTATATAAACACTGTGAGAGAGAGAGAGATACAGTAATTCAGCCGAACATGAAGATCGTTTATGCACATTCATTTCCGTGCGCTGTTGTTTTGTTAGTGGAACATTAAAGATGTTCAGTAAACATGATCTTCACAGACAGTGACCAAAGACTCACTCAGCCTTTAAAAATGATGAAAAAGCAGGATAAAAGTGCCATCAAAGCATCACGAAAGTGTCTCAGCATGGCTCATGCACTAGATTTCAAGTCTATTTGAAGTCATACAATGCTTTGTGTGAGGAATAGACTCATTGAAAATTGTATTATTATTCTTTCACATATACAAACACACTTGGACCTCAATTATTGTGACAGGTTTGACATCAAATTGTTTTATTTATTTATTTATGTACAGTGTTTATTTATTTTTCTGAAGCCAAGCATATTGTACAAACCAGAGTCCATAGGTAACCAAACAAGTCGGGTGTGAAAATGACAGAAAACAAGTTTTTACTTTTAGATATTGTTTCCAGATACATTTTAATGTCATTTTTAAATTGTTCAATCATAGCCATTTTACTTATGAACATAAACAAATATAATAATTAAATAAAAAAATTAAAAAATACTATTTTGTTAGAAACACTTCAACATCACATCAGCTTCTACAAAATGTAATCTTAGCATCCTTTTGTTAATAATTTTTATTTTTTTATTTAGGACACTAATAAAGGACTAATGGTTTCAGAGGCTTTGGCTTATGGATTATTGTTATGGTACTTTTTATGATGCTTTTATACATTTTTCTGCCCTTTTTGGAGCTTGACAGACATTAAATTTCTTTAACACTCTTTTTGTGTTCCACAGAACAAATAACAACATACAAGTTTGAACACAAGATAATCATAATAATAATTTCAGAGGAAAGTGACCGGAAAAGATTCAGAGCAGGGCTGCAGAGAGCGATTCAGATAAATGATTCATCTGTTCAGGATTCATTCAAAATTGAAGCCTATTAAGCAAAAAATAAAAACTCCTTAATGACTAAATGCAAACTCAACAAGCAGACAAGTGTTAGAGTTAGAATTGCAAGAACTAATCAATGGAATTGATCAAAATCAATTCACTCGATAAAGATTATTGGAGTATGTTTAACTGGAAAATACTATTTCATTCACCAATTTTCCTTAGAAATACATTTCATTAATGCATTTGGCAGATGCTTTTATCCAAAGCAACTTGCACTGCATTTAAGCTGTTTTTTTCCCCAGTTCATGCATTTATTTTCATTTGGTAGATGCTTTTATATAAAGAATTTGCATAGGTTCATCAGCATTTTTTATGATTGATGTTTGATCAATTAGTTCTTGCAGTCCTAAATCAAATACTCATCCGGTTGTTGAGTCCAAGTTTAGTCATAATGGAGTCTTTTTCTGATAAATCAGCCCTTGACCCAGAATATCTTGTGCTTGTATCAGAATATATTTTGAATGGCCTCATTCTGTGAAATCTGATCATAAACATGTTGCTGATCAAACGTAGGAGCACTTTTCATCTCCTCACAGCAGATCCCAGTGTCATCCATCAGCGCTTGTATAACAGCAGCTCCTGCAGGATTTAACGTCCTACTGAATCTGTTGACCCGAGGACTGATGGGATGATTTATGCAATTAATAACACTTTAATAACACTGTATACTCAAGTTTAAATGAATAGTTCACCCAAAAAAACAAAAGCTCCTCATGTTGTGCAAGACTTTCTTCAGTCAAACACAAAAGATGATATTTTGAAAGTCAGTGGGGTCCAACCAGTATATTTTGTCTCTTATATGAATGACATGATTGTATATTTGCTGTAAGTCAAAGCTTGTGTTAATAAAGCATAACATTACGTGCAGGTGCATCATATGCATGCAGAGGAAAGATGTCCTGATAGAGAGAGAGAGTGTGTGTGTGTGTGTGTGTGGACGCATGTTGACTGAAGGTGTGTGTGTGTGTGTGTGTGTGTGTGTGTGTTTTTGGAGCTGATCCTGGTTATATTTTCTAGTCTCTTGTTGTTCTGTTTTCTTCGCTGGAACTTGGACCTCTTCGCTCGTTCTGCCTGTAGAACCAATTTAACCGTGTCCAGTGTGACCCAGTTACAGGACCTGAGAGGGACACACACGGCACGCTGTAGCCTACTTACACTAGCCTATATATACCAGCACAGCACGCTCATTCAAAACTTTGCTCTGGAAGTGTGTGAAGAGAGATGATGATGTATTTAATGTGTTTGCATTCATCACTGTCATTCTGAGTGTTTAGAATTAATATTTGCTCAAGCGTCACTGTATTTGAATGCAAATGATATGCACGCTATAGTCCACTAATTGTCTTAATTGGCTGGTTTCAGGTTCGTCTGACTTGTTTCTTTTGGTTTGTTGTTCCTGTGTTCATATAGTGGACGTCTAGACGTCATGTTGGTGAATTTCCTGCCATGAACTCAGATGATCAGCAATCTCAGATTTTCCACGTTGAGCTATTTGTGATGCTCATATATCCCCACACAGGTCTGTGGCCCAGAATACTTTACAAGAAAGTAAAATTAGTAGCAGCTCGTCTAAAAACTGAAGCCGATGAGGCTCCCGTTCACACCTGCTATTAACATCCGTCTCAGCTGATCTGATCGCAAGTGAACAGCATTAAATAGATACCAGGGAATGTTCTCCGAACGTTGTGGCAGGTTACGAACAAATGTTCTTCCAGCAACATTAATGGAACGTTTGTTCAGAGATCTATTATTCATGGAATGTTTTTCCCGAAACGCTTTTCAAACATTTTTAAATGTTGCAACATTTGAAACAACTTTTGAAATTTTTGAGTTCACAAGTTACAACTTTTGAAACATTTAAAAGTAACAGTCTCATAATTGCAAAATGATACAATGGAATGTTCCTGTTAACAGGAAAAAATGTTTCTAACACATAAAAAAAAACTGGACTTTTCTTTTTGTACTTCAGCTAGTAATATTAACATTTTATTTAGTTGCATTATTAGTCAAGTGACATTTAGTTCTGTAGTGCTTTGTATTAGACAGATTATTTCAAAACAGCTTCACAGAAATAAACAGAAAAATATTAATCAGCCAAATTCAATTTCAGCTGTACAGAAGACAATAGTGTCATTATTCAGGTCAATTCATTTCAAATTTTGTTCTCATTCAACAGTGTCAGTGCAGTTAATTTGATAATATTACTGAATATTAATTGTATTTTAATGGTAATAAATATTTAATTAAATTTATTAATTGTAAAAAACATAATATTAACAGATATTTAAAAAAAAAAGTATTTTACTTAAAATATTTTATGCCTTGGCATATCTAGAAATGTATATTCATTATAAAAAAGCTGTATTATATTCAATATAAAAATTATTTTTAAAATATTAAAAATATTTTTTACTTACAATTTCCACACGATAATATATTTCACATCTTGGCATATCTAGAAAAATGTATATCTGTTATAAAAATGCCAATGGCGTTTTAACATTTGATTTGCCTAATTTCCGTAGAAACCGTGAGAATCTTGGGTTTTGGTTTTGTCTTGTTTTCGTCAGTTTTAGTCTTCTTGAGGCCCTCTAGTTGATGTCAGAGCCCTAGTGGAGAACCACTGAATCATTACAGTGTGTATGTGGCCAGAAAGAGATGAAACTGCGTGTGAGTCGTGTTGTGTTTAATAGCTCTGTGCGGTCTAGTGTTGTATTGTTTGATAACACACCATCAGTACTGATGTAAGAGAGAAAAGGGAAGAAACTGAAGGACAGAGAGGAAGATCATGAGCACTAGGAGGGGTTCGAGAACGAGCGCTGATCTCTCCGGGATGGAGACTGAGCTACATTTTACACGCGGAGAGAAACGAGTTTCCCTCAGGGACGCGCACACACACACACACACACACACACACACACACACACACACACACACACACACACACACACACACA
>NW_015549634.1:1281407-1290550 GCF_001515605.1 Sinocyclocheilus anshuiensis | reverse complement strand
ACACGCTACCGCACACACACACACACACACACACACACACACACACACACACACACACACACACACACCGAGACAGAGCGAGACTGAAGTACTTCAGTGGAAGTGAAGCGACTGAGGGACACAGATGCATCAACATCAGTGACACAGAACCCAACGAAATGCAGGATTTAACATTAGGTATGTGACTAACAGAACTGTGTGTGTGTGTGTGTGTGTGTGAGAAACTGTCATTGTTTGTCAGGCATTAAGAGACCACGAGTACAATCTTAAAACCATTTTCTCCCTAAAGAGAAAATTTGCTTCATTTGCTCAGCGACTAAATGAAATATTAACAGACCCAAACGAGTCTATGGCTGTTGTACAGGAGAGTGTAGAGATATAAAATCATAAAATGTCTTGAGCTCATCCCTGCTAACAAGGAATGTTTTCACAACTGTCAGTAATGTTTTTAAACAATTATATAAATGTTAGGACAACATGTTTATGGAACATTCTTGTAACTTTAATAATATTTGATACATGTTCTTATCATGTTCAGAGAAAATGAGTGTCTTGATGTTATTTGCACTTGTTGAACATTCTTATAACTTTGAGAAAACGTTCTCAAAATGTCCTTGTTATTTGTACTTGAACGTCCTAAGAATAATTGTTGTAACCTTTAAATAATGTTCTAATCGTGACAAGAAAACTGGACATTTTAATGTTCTTAGAATATTAAAAAAAATGTTCAAATAACATTTTGGGTGAAAAAGTTAGTAGATGTTGTATGAAATCTTTTTGTAACCTTTAAATAACAAAAACGAGTCTATGGCTGTTGTACAGGAGAGTGTAGAGATATAAAATCATAAAATGTCTTGAGCTCATCCCTGCTAACAAGGAATGTTTTCACAACTGTCAGTAATGTTTTTAAACAATTATATAAATGTTAGGACAACATGTTTATGGAACATTCTTGTAACTTTAATAATATTTGATACATGTTCTTATCATGTTCAGAGAAAATGAGTGTCTTGATGTTATTTGCACTTGTTGAACATTCTTATAACTTTGAGAAAACGTTCTCAAAATGTCCTTGTTATTTGTACTTGAACGTCCTAAGAATAATTGTTGTAACCTTTAAATAATGTTCTAATCGTGACAAGAAAACTGGACATTTTAATGTTCTTAGAATATTAAAAAAAATGTTCAAATAACATTTTGGGTGAAATAGTAGAATGTTGTATGAAATCTTTTTGTAACCTTTAAATAACAAAATTGGACATGTCAGTGTTTTAGAAACATTTCAAAACAATGTTCCCGCAATGCTTTCATAATCTAAATTTGTTCCCTGGGGTATTGAGACCTCCGAGTTTTGATTGCATACATACCATTCTTGGCAAATCTGAGCGGAGTTTGAGACACTGAGATTTAAACTCTAGAGACACATGAATTTACTAGATTTTTTTTTTTTGATCAGGATAAATATCTGAGAAGCTAGAGATTTAAATGTGACTTCCGTAACTTGATGAACGTCCATGTCATTCTGGATTGAAACAACAACTGGAATGAAGGAAGTAAATGAGTTTGTTTTGATGTCACGTGACTCACATTGTTCTGTTTAATCTCGTTGTCTTGGACAAAATGTGAGATGAGGGACGTAGGAGGCAGTAAACACTGAAAGGCTTTTTCACTGGAGTGTTCTCTGCTGCACACAGAGCTTTCAGTGTCTCAAAACAATGAAAACGACGCCGTCCTGCAGCATGATGTTTAGCTGAAAACACTGAAGGAGATCGGTGTAGTTCAGGAAGTGATCTGGATCAGTGATCCTGCATAAAGCTGCATGATGCATTTGGCCAAAGCAGCACCATAGGTTTTCCTGTTAATACAGATCTGACGACTCAAACACTGAACATCAACCAGGTTACTTTTGCATTTATTCATTTATGCAAAGTGACTTACAAATGAGGAACAAGCCATTATTTATAGTACACAATGACAAGATTAAAGAATAAAACTAGATTAGTACACAAACTGGAGCAGAAGAGGAAGCTACAGATTCATGTTTCATATTTAAATAGGAGTCATTGTAGTAACTGTCTTTGTTTATGGTTGTAGTTAGTTTAGTGCTCCTGTCTTCAGCTGTTTGAAGGTTATGATGGTCTAAAATGGTTATATGGAGGTTGGAGTTCATTCCACCGCAGAGGAACAGAGATGGTGAAGGGTCTGGAAAAGTACTTTATGCCTCATTGTGAACGAACAAACACCTGTAAGAATGTTCCAGTCCTGAAAATCAAAGTCAGTCTTAAATTTGATGCTTGAATTTCAGTAGCCAGATTAAGATGTACGTAACACATAATTACTAGGGAGAATGATTCATATTTTGTTAGATTCAGTGTAAATGATGACTGATTATGACAGAAAGGTCGTGTAAAGACCGTAGTGATTCGTTACTTAATGATTCAGTGTTTTTGAACGAATCAGGTCAATCAAGTCAATGATTCAGTGAGCCATTCATAAAGAATATTTAAGTAAGTGCTGATAGAACGCTGATGGGAATGTTGCTTTAGAATAAATTATATTGAGACAACAACAGCAACAACAACAAAAATCTAATTTTCTTTCCGGACCAGCAACGTCTTTACTTGGACAAGTTAATGACCGATTGTCTGAAGTACAAGCACATGTGAAGATTTAAAGGCAGGGTAGATGATTTGGTTCAGAAAAATGTTTTATGTCGGTTGAAAGTCTCTTCACATCCCAACAGCAATCATTCAGATAAGTGCTCTAAATGTATTTATATGCGTTTGTATCATCTGTGGAAGGCGTAGGACCATAAAATGTTCGTTCAGTCAGATTCCTCAATCCCGAGGGCTAAAATAGGCTGTCTTACCTGCCTGTCAACGTATGCATTTGCATACATGATACACCATCAGCGCGGTCCATTACGCTACTGCAGACCGAGCGAGAATGGAAGGTGTTACTACTGTAATATTCTGCACTTTGTACTGTAATGTTTTCTCACCGCTGAATGAGACATGAGCTAATCTGACAGCGTTGATGCCGTCTCTCATCGTGTGGCTGGTTATCTTGTGCACGGTCATGTGTTTTGGAGGAGGCGTGGCTTTGGAGAGTGATTTGCAGGGAGGGTGGGATCTTATGCTTTCAAAGCTAGCTTGCTATTGATAGCCTCTCCAGAATCGCCAGCCCTACCTTTAATGATTCAGCATATTTGAATGAATCGGGTGAGTCAATGACTACGTTAACATGTTAACAATTATTTACCTTATTCTAAATAAGACAATATTATGATTAAGGTGTTAACATGAGTTGCTTTTAGAATGTGCCTTTCATGTTCCTGTTTTACATGTTATAGTATAGATGGATTAATGGCACACGTCATTACGTCCCCACGCAATGCCATCCGACGTCCAACTTAGAATTTCACATATAAGCATATAGTTAGTCTTCGTTATGATGCCATATACAGTTTTGGGTGTTTCATTTTTAATTTTACGAAAGCTTCAGGTGCAGTTAATTATTTCTCATGCTATACGTGCAAACAGACGACGGTGTTGTTGAAGCTCTTTTGTTTGCCGTCAAACGGTTGAGCACTGCCATGTGTGTATCCTGTCGCAAAATGCTGCGAAAAGTCCTACACGACGGTAATAATGTGATTAATAGTCTGTACTGCACTTCAATAATGCGACTAAAATAGAAATACTCCACGTCTTTATTTGATTTGTGTTTACTTCGAGTATGACTTTAGCCGGATTAAGGGAATCAAAAATCTCTGTTTACATGGTAGATTCTTAATAAGAGTATTGTCTTAAACATTTTAAAATCTGAATATTGTTGTCCATGTAAACGTACTGACTGATTCAGTGAGCCATTCATAAAGAATATTTATGGAAGAGCTGATAGAATTCTGATGGGAATATTGCTTCAGAATAAATTACATTTACACCACAAAAAAAAATAAAAAATTATAAAATAATTCCAGACAAGCAACTTTTTTACGTGGACAAGTGAATGACCTATTTAGCACATGTGAAGGCTTAATGTTGAGCCCTGCATTAGTGCACATGCTTGACCTTAACTTGCTCTACCTCTGAAATGACTTTCTAGGCCCGGGCAGGCTGTTGGTTAAATGGCAAATGTCTAATTTGAAGAAATCATAATCAGTATGAACAGCCCAACTGGCTCAAACTAAAATGGACTAATGACTAAACTAATGAGTTTGGGCTGGATCTGCCTGTCTGTCTTTGTAATAAGCATTTGAAACTTGTTTAACCTGTTTAAAAACAGTAATTTCTGTGATGGCAGCATGGTAATATACTTGATAACGTTAATGTGTTTGGTCTTAGCAGAATAGATCTGCTACGCAAATACTGAGACTTACTAAGACTTGACAATACATCCACAGACATGGAAATACTGCTGCTGCACATATAACATATGAAATAACTCCACTATATGTCAAATAGCCTGAAGCAGATCTATACAGGTGGAGCTGGGGAGGTGGAGGGTTTCTCAAGCGTGTTAAGCAGCAAGCTCATTGGCTGCCGATGTGAAAAGAAACCAATCAGCTGTGCCATGTGAATAATGATGTTAGTATATCAGATTGAGTTATGGCCTATCAGCCTGTGCAGTCTTAAGGTTTCATGACAGAGCTGTGTATTAATTGTGCAGCTCCGAAATGGGCTGTGATTGCGGTTTCTTCAACATTCTGGTTAAAGCAAAGGAAACACACAGATGTTATGAACGGTTATTTAATCAGCTTCAGTGATTGTATTGTTTGAAACTGTCAAGGCAGATTAAACCGTGATTAATTTCTCTAATCTAGATTAGTCCCATATGCTGCATGAATCCTGATGAGAAGACCAGCAGGACTGTTGTTTTGAATGACAGTCTACACCAGGGTTCCTCAATAGGCGGCCTGCGTGAGAGAAAAATGTTTGGCCGGTGCTAATTTCAAATAATGTGGCATGAAAATTCTAACGCAGCATCAAACAGTGACAAAATACAATAGAACCCATTATAATCAGTGATGCTGTCAATACTGGATGCAGTGCACATGGCATGACAAATGTTGTGTCCGGTGTAAAATACGGCGAGTGTGACGAAAAGAATAGTGGAGATGGAAAACAGACGATTCGAAATGTGAATGAACTGAACAATTTTGAGTGAGTGAGTGATACCATCTTTGTTATGGAATACAAGTGTTGTTCACATTGAGTTGACAATTTTACCGTACCACAAGTTTGCTTTAATTCATTTTCAAGATCTGAGGTAAAATATCTATTGTTGCTTTCAGTATGGCTATAAAGATCACGCAAAATAATATTCAAACTCAGATTATTAAACATTGAATAAATCATATAATCATTACCCGAGTAATGATGTACTGAGTAATCATCACTGTCATAGTTTGTATGTTGTTCCAGCTGCGACATTGAAGAAAATAGAAACTGTTTCAAAAATAGAATTCCCTGTCACTTGCAGCTGTCGCGGGTTGATAGGACAGAAACCAGTGTTGGGTAAAAAGTTACCTTTAAAAGTGCATTACAATATTGCGTTACTCGTACATAATTACGTTACTTAGTTACTTTTTATGGAAAGTAATGCGTTACGTTATTTTGTGTTACTTTTCAAATCTGGGCTGGGCTGGCTTGTTTGTTTTTAATATATAAAGTTCTATTTTTGGTAAATGTAAAAGCCCTGTCACACCAAAAAGTGAAATGAATAAACCTCAGGCTGAAGGAAAAGTAAACGTCTGTACAGCAGCATGCAGAAGAAAGTTCAACACTCGTCAGCCATAAAAAAAAAACGAAGCACAAATGTTAGTTTATCTAAAGTAATTTTTGCTTATTAGTATGATTGAATTTGATAATCAAAGCTCAGCAGCAAAGACATCGGTTAATAAAATGGGATTAAATACATAAAGGATATTTGCGTTATTAACCATTTAAGTATTGCAGATTTGCGTCATATTCTGAGTTTGCATTTCACTGTTCTTTATTCCTTTGGAAGTATACTGAATCGGTTTTTGTGCAGGTGAGATGAGTAAATGCATGCTCACATAGAGCTAATCATACACAGGGCACACAATGAATGCCTCTGTACTTGTACTCAACGTGGGTACAGGAGAGCTGTCAGTGAATAAATGGGAAAACAAAGTAACTGGCGTTACTTATTTGAAAAAGTAACTGATATTTTCTTGTAAATTAAAAAAAGTAATCTGATTATGCAACTCGTGTTACTTGTAATGCATTAACCTCAACACTGACAAAAACTACATGGAAAAAGATACATTTTATCACGTCGCGTCTGGTTGGGACACGGTGTTACAGTTTGAGCCAGTTTGAGTATAAAAATATTAATGCTGACAGATCTAATAATTGGAATCTGCAATTAGGGAAAGTGGAGAGAAGAGATCCAGATGAGCAGGAACAGTTGACCTGCATGGCATTTTTTGTTTGTTCATTGTTTTTTTTTTATATATTTAACAGGCAAAGTTCTTTAGGTTTCTCTATTTGAATACAAAAATGTTCATAATTGTTTGAATAAAACAGACTACTAGGGGGAAAAATCTGAATATTTATCTTGTGACTCTTAACAACAACAACAACAAGCAGCAAACATTTTGGTCCTAACATGGTCAGTGGCCCTTGGCTTGGTATTGTTGGCAGAATTTAACCCTCAGTGAAAACTAACTGAGGAACCCTGGTCTCCACCGCCGTTACCACACACTCCACCTCCGTTATGATGCTCATGGTTTCTCTTCTTCTCTGTGCAGGTTTTCTGAGTTCGCGTGTCATCGGTCATGGCGCTGGTCCAGTCTCTGCCCGTGTCCATTGACCATCCGGGACCAGGCCTGGACCCGCGTCTCCATCCCGCCTCGCCTCCTCTGATGGGAGCGATGGGTGCCGTAGGCAGCATGATGCAGAGTCACGTCACTTATCCTGACCGCGCAAACATAGAGGTCAGCACCAGATTCCGCAAGGGCACGCCGGGCTCCGGACGCCTGCTGTCCGAAACCTCACAGGGAAGTCGGACTCCGTCCAGCAAGAGGAGGAACGTCGCCGGCAGAGCCAAGGGCTTCGGTGCTCGCTCATATTCACATGAGGACTTGATAAGTGACTGGAACGATAATCATTTGTATGTGGGTTCGACTTGTGTGGACGGACCTCCTAGACTGGTTGCAGTGTCTGGACAATTAGAAAGAGTGAGTACAGGATTACAGATTAATAAAATAAATTGAATTAATTAAATGTAATAAAATGTAAAATATTTTTACAGACTAGAAGATAGATGCATCATGATTTCTGATGTTCATTTCTCTCAGAACGTTCAGCAGGCCATAATTAGACCCACTGCCTTCAAACCCGTGGTCCCTAGGAGCCATAACGGCATGCAGTATCTGTCCCCGCGGCTCGGCGCCGGTCTGTCGGGAAGCCAAGGAAACCTCAGCATGTGTTCTCCAGAAGACGAAGACGTCTCGCCCGTGACGACAGAACGTCGCAGCTCTTACAGCGGCGCTCGCAATGCTTTGTTCAGCCAGTCGTTTACGATGACGGACACGGCGCGCAAATCCTTAACCAACCTGCCGGCGTATAACGGGCCGAGCCAGAGCGAGGCGAGCAAACATCACGGACACTCCAACTCCGACAGCGGCCGCTCCTCGTCCAGCAAGAGCACGGGCTCCCTGAGCGGCCGCGGCCCCCTGCTGACCGACCCGCTGTCCCCGCCGCCCATCGAGGCCTACGAGGCCATCGTCAGAGACCTGGAGGACAAACTGAGGGAGCGAGACCTGGAGCTTCAGCAGCTCGGGGAAAACCTGGACGAGAACGAAGCAGCCATCTGTCAGGTGTGTGAGAGGCATGCTTCATCTCGACTTGAAGGGTTAGTTCACCCAAAAATGAAAATTCTGTCATTAATTGGAGGGCGCTCTTGCGCAGAAACTCCACACATGCATCGCGGAAGTAATAGCACTGACGATGCTCCAGGAAATCCCTAATATGGACAAAGGTATCCAGTTATCGCTGAATAAAATGCAGATAGAGAAATTTTAATTGAGGAAACTTGAAGAAAATAAACATACAATTGTGAAAATATATGGTTTGTGTTCTTAAAGCAATCTTAGGTATTTTTATAAGGATAAAGTATATTTATAATAGAGATGCACCGATCGACCGGCTAGGGTTAGGTACGCAACATTGCACGACCAAAATGTTTCAATAAGATTTGCACGAGCCATTTCTATCACGAAGCTGATGGTCAAATAATATGATCTACTTGAATTATTTAGAGAAACAGCCACTTTAAAATGCTATGGAGAAAGTCGAACATTATCTAAAAAAGGCAAATAAACTAAAAAGACTGATGAAAAGAGGAGAAAAGTCTTGAACCAGCACTAACATATAGGCTATTAAAATCTTTTTAAATCATGACCACCTTTACTAGAATTTATCACGTTTTATTGTAGGCTTATTTATTGTGTAAAATGTTGTCGAACTTGTAGAATTTATGTTAGATAATCTTTGAAGGGAATAGATTTTTCCCTATAGATTTATATTACAGCTGTAGCATGTTGTAGCTATTGGCTCTAAATGTGCAGGCGGTCGTTTCTTCATAACAAATGCTATATTAATTAAAATAAAGTCATTATTGGCCTGGTTATGATTAATAGGCTAGTCTTATTATAACAAATGCTACAGTTAAGAATTATTGGTACATGGCCTTCAGATATTCCAAAAGATGGCAGATTAAATCATTAAGAGCCTGATGAACTGCCTGAGGAATAAGAAATAAACAATATCAATATAAGAAAATATTAAGATTGACTTCCCATGGCATGTTGATTTAGAACATTGTCAAACTATAGCCTATAAGTGCCTAAATCATATCAAATACATTACATAGATATATATATGTAAACAAGTAATTGTTAACTATGATGTTACTTTATTGCATCAACTTTGCATAGATTATAGCACAAAAGACCATTTCACAAAAATAAATATATAAGCAAACAAACAAATAAACCTTATGAGTGAGCATGACCCGGGGCTCTACTAAAACAGTTCACACTTCAACCTACTACACCTTACTACACAGAGTACGCTGTAGTTCACCGACAAGCTACGCAAAAAAAAAAATAATTA
>NW_015549634.1:1273507-1280962 GCF_001515605.1 Sinocyclocheilus anshuiensis | reverse complement strand
GTCCTATCCTAACAAACCATACATCAATGGAAAGATTATTTATTCAGCTTTCAGATGATGCATAACTCTCAAATTTCAAAAATTGACACGCAAGACTGCTTTTGTGCTCCAGGCTCACATATACATTATTATAATGAAAATTCTAATAATAAGAACTCAGATAAATCATATATTGTCATAGTCCTGTGTTTATTAGTCGCGCTGAATCACTGAAAGCAGTTAAATCTTGTTTATTCAGCTAACGCTATAGGGATTTCTTCTGGACATTTACTACTGATCACAGAACCGTGCTTCACTGACAAGATGTGATTGTGATTTCAATGCGATTTATCGTGCAGCACTAGGTTCTAAACTTGTTGCATTTCTCTCAGGTGTGTCAGAAGTCTGGAGAGATCTCACTGCTGAAGCAGCAGCTGAAGGACCTGCAGGCCGATCTGGCGCAGCGCGTCGGTGAGCTGGTGACGTTACGAGGACAGCTGCGAGAGGTTCGAGCCGAGCTGCAGACGTGTCAGAGTCAGCTGCAGGAGGTGCACACGGCCTCTCACACACGGACGCTAGAGCTCGAGGTCTGCGAGAACGAGCTGCAGTGCCGCAAGAGCGAGAACGAGCTGCTCCGGGACAAAATAAGCCGTCTGGAAGACCTTAGCGCCTCGAGCGCCGACGACAGCGAGGAACTGAAAGCCTCAAAGCAGCAGATCGATCGCCTGAAGGCGGAGCTCGCTTACGAACGCCAGCACTCCTCCGATCAGACGTCTGCGTTCAAGAGCGAGAGAAAGAGCTGGGAGGAGGAGAAGGATAAAGTGATTCGATATCAAACACAGCTGCAGCAGAACTACGTGCAGATGTATAAAAGGAACCGAGATCTGGAGCGATCGCTCCGTCAGCTCAGCCTCGAGCTGGAGTCCCGAGAACAGGACGACGACAGCAGCGGAAACGAAGTCACGTTCGACGACATCACTGCGACCGAGATCTGAAACAAGTAATCGTCTACTGCCGCACTCATTTCAGATTGTGCTCTGCGTAAAATGCAACTAAGTTCTGTTCTCAAATAGTGCTGTCAAACAATTAATCGCGATTAATCGCATCCAAAATAAGTTTGTGTATGTGATGTGCATGTGCTGTGAATATTTATATAAATAAACACACATGCAGTATATATTTTTTTAAAATATTTACATGTATATATTTATATTCATTTAATTTCTATTATATATAAATATATTTAATATATAAACATTTTTCTTAAATGTGACCCTGGACCACAAAACCAGTCATAAGGGTCAATCTTATGAAATTGAGATTTATGCATCATCTGAAAGCTGAATAAATTACACACACACACACACACACACACACACACACACACACACACATATATATTATGTAAACAAAAACTGTTATTTTGGATGTGATTAATAGCGATTAATCATTTGACAAAACTATTCTCAAATCGGAGTAAGGGGCCGTTCACACAGAACGCGTTTTTGACACATGGGCAGTGGAACGGGGAAAAACGTGTTTTTTTGATAGTTGAACAACTTTTAAGTTGAGCACTGCATTTTTAGAGTGCCATTTTATGCATGGAACGCTGCAAACGCATCTGTCTTGCATAGAAAAACAAGGTAATATTACAGTGGAATGGGGAAAACGCGTTCTGTGTGAACTGCTCCTAATCTACTGCAGACGGCACGGAGTTCAATGCCGTTTTTAAGTACACTACATAATTTATGTGGCCCAATAATTGGTGCAACTTCATTAAATTGACTGTCATTTTGGGCACACAGTTTGTAAACTCACAGAAGTGCACTTTTGTGTCATTAGCTACGTTTCCATCCAATGTTGCGAATTAATCTTGGAATATCGCATAAAATTTGAGAAAGCGCCTTTGTTTTGGTGCAAGTAAATCACTCTTAAAATGCTAAAAAGTTGCTGCAGACGGGGAAGCTGAGGCTGTTTTTTCCTACAAAAGTTATCTGCACATCAGAGTGAAACGTTGTCATGTTATGTTGCGTTCGGATGCCTGACGTTTGGTACACAATCATGCGAGACTGTTCTAATGTGGGAGGGATTATACCAAATCATTTTGAGACTTTGGCTCATATGACGGTGTTTTGGTGACATGTAAAAAAATTTAAAAAAATGTACATTGTGGAAATATAAATAGTCACAGCACTGTAAGATTTAAGTTATAAAATGTTGAGAATAAAGTCAAAATGACCAGAACTAAGTCCTAGCAATACAAGAATAAAGTCACAGAAGTATGAGATTAAAGTATTGATACTAAAGTTTTTTGAAAATAGTTACAATTATGAGAAAAGTTGTAGCTCAATACAAAAAATAAAGGCATAAAAATACGAGGGTAAAGTCGTAATATTAAAAAAAAAAAAAAAAAGAAGTCATAATATTGTGCGATTGAAGTTTATATATTTTGAAAATAGTCAAAATGACGAGACTAAAGTTGTAGTAATGTAGATTAAAGTGGCAATATTTTGAGAATAAAGTCAAAATTACCAGATCTAAGTCATAGAAATGCGAGATTAAAGTCGTAATATTTTGAAAATGAAGTTTACATTGAGAGAAAAAAAATTGAGAGAAACAACACTGCTCCGGTAGCTTCTATGTGAGAAATTCACTTTGTTTTATTTTTTTTAATGTGGCAGTAAAACATTGTTGTAGGCTCAGATATTTCAGAACAACTAAAACAGTATTTGGGATGGTGTGTGATGAGATCGGCCCACTGGTTAGTCCAGTTATCAACCAATTAACATCCAATTAACACGCTGAGACAAATTCATGTTTGATGCACATTCAGGAATTGATTCTGTAAACGCGTTTCCATCATAATTTAAGCACATGTTTTCGTGCCAAAAAAATAAAAATAAAATAATGTATCCATCTCAATTGAGCACGTTTTTTTTTATGCACATTTTAATATTTTGTGCATCTTGGCTTTTCCATCCACAAGCTTTTTATGCGATATCCCAAAATTCTCTGCACATCAGCATCGAGTCTCACATAAAAAAAGGAGTCTATCCTGCGATCACATCGTGTCAGAATTACTGTAATTGAGCATCTGATTAGTAAACGCTGCTCATGTCTTTGCTGAACGCATAATTACCAAGTTAGAAACTCAAGCTGCTCTCATGTAAAAATAAAATGATTCTGTTCTTCAATAGTGCATTTATGAAGTATTTTGCTCTTATCAACAGCAACAAAGCTGCATCCGTATTGGTGTTCAATAATAATCTATAACTCAAATCATTTCAGAGTCGGAGGACATGAGCAGCAGTAATTCTGACAGGAGCTGAACGCGCCGCTATTAAACACTAATGTGAGGAACATAAACTCTTCTTTCAAAAAAGCTATTGACTGTTATATTTGTACCAAAATAAACCCATTACTGCACACATACGGTCACATAATACTGAACAATATAGATAGATGCGTACATATAAAAGCCACTGTGACTAGACCAAAGCGTTGCTTGTATCTCGTGGGTGATTGTGGTGGTGGTGTAATTTTTTAATTAACAGTATTTGTATGAAGCCAATGCATTGTATATTTTTCGTGCAGCATATTTAATGTTCCTATGAGCTGTTTGTAATTAAACACCTGCAATAACTCACATTCGCTGGTATTTTATTCAGTATTTATGTTCTTAAACAGCCACAGCAAATATTTCTGACTACTGATCTTTGTAATAACTCAGTGTCACCAGAGCAATTAAACCAGGATTTATTCTTATTAACAAACACAACATTCACTAATGTTTTTTTTTAAAGTTAGATAATTGTTGGGACAAACCGTTCTTAAAGTAATGTTTATGGAATGTTTTTAGAACTTTAATAATATGTTTGATATATATTCTCATAACGTTGAGAAAACATTGAGATTATTCTCAAAATGTTCTTGTTCTTTGTACGTTCTAAGAAACGTTTTTGTAACGCTCTTAGAATATTAAAAATAAACGTTCAAATGTTGTTTTGGGGTAAAAAACAAATTAGTAGAATGTTTTGAGAAACATTTTTGTAACCTTTAGATAACACTCTTAGAATATTGAGAATAAACTTTCAAATGATGATACATTTTGGGTAAAAATTTAGGTTGTAAGAAACATTTGTATAACCTTTAAATAACGTCATAAACTGGACATTTTAATGTTCTTAGAAAGTTAAAAATATGTTTAAATGTCATATTTCGTTAAAAATAAAGTTAGTAGAATGTTGCAAGAAATGTTTTTGTAATCTTTAAATAACGTTCTAACCACAGCAAGAAAACTGGACATTTTAACGTTGATAAAACATTAAAAATAAACATTAAAATAACATTTTGGGTGACAAGGTAGAACAGTGTAAGAAACATTTGTGTAACCTTTAAATAATGTTATAATCATGACAAGAAAACTGGACATTTTACAATCTTTCAAATTATATTTTGGGTAAAAAATATAGTACAATGTTGTAAGAAACGCTTTTGTAACCTTTAAATAACGTTCTATTAACATCAGGAAAACTGGACATTTTAAAATATTACATTACAAATAAACATTCAAATAATGTTATATTTTGGGTGAAAAATTAGAATGCTGCAAGAAACACTTTTGTAACCTTTAACTTTCTAACCACGACAAGAAGACTGGACATTTCAACGTTTTAGAAACACTTCAAAACAACGTTCCCACAATATTCTTATAATCTAAGTTTGTTAGCTAAGGTGAGTTTATTTTCCTGACATGTTTCCAGAACAATCTGTAGGATGTTGCTGAGTTCGTGGCTGTTCATCAAGCGTGTTTTAAGCACGTATTCCTGGTTTAAGCTCAAGCTAATGTGAAGTGTAATCTTTAAGAGTTTGCAGCTTCTGACTGAAGAGTCGCTGTGTTTTCATGAGAGTGGCGAGTCGCAGAGTTCGTTCTTCACTCTAGAATGATAAATCAGGTGAGTGTGTAATACATACAGTAAGGCACGTGTCATGAGACTCTGGGCTCTCTGGGAACTTTGACCACGAGCTCCATGGGGTTGATGTTCTTGTTACTGAAGGCCTGTCGAATGATCTCCACAGCGTCCCGATGGCTGACGGCCTGCAGAGAGACGCCATCCACCGACACCAGCTCAAAACCAGCCTGAGACACACAGAGCAGATCCACTGACTCGCACTGAACCACACACACACACACACTCAGATCAACAGGGCTTCGTCTGTTACCCGCAGAACATCGCTAGCAGACGCAGCTCCTCCTGGGAAAATCCTCTCGATCTTCACCACAGGCTGAACCCGCGACTCTGATCCTCCGGATACACTGATCCCTGCTCACACACAAATCACTGCACATCATTACTTACATCGTTAATCATATTAGACTGTACACATTAGAATTGTGATGAAACGGAAGCAGCAACAGATTATTTCTTCCATATAACCCTAGAGCACAAAACCAGTCATAAGGGTCAATTTTTCGAAATTGAGAGTTATGCATCATCCGAAAGCTGAATAAATAATCTCTCCATTGATGTATGGTTTGTTAGGATAGGACAATATTTGGCTGAGATACAACTATTTGAAAATCTGGAATCTGAGGGTGCAAAAAATCTAAATATTGAGAAAATCATCTTTAAAATTGTCCAAATGAAGTTCTTAGCAATGCATATTACTAATCAAACATTAAGTTTTGATATATTTACGGTATGAAATGTACAAAATATCTTCATGGAACATGATCTTTACTTAATATCCTAATGATTTTTGGCATAAAAGAGAAATGTATCATTTTGACCCATACAATGTATTGTTGGCTATTGCTACAAATATACCCCAGCGACTTAACACTGCTTTTGTGCTGCAGGGTCACATATTGTGAAGAACATCCAAGTGAAGCAGCTTAGATGTGCTACTAATCCACCAGTTGACTCAATTTTTAGATATTACTGGAAGATCCAGTTAAGACATTTTTATTAAACTAGGCACGTGTACCAAACAAATCATTCAATATTTTTCAGGAAATTCAGACAATAAATGCCGCTTTGGCGCGACAGATCTCTGTATAAACACTTCAGTTCTAACAGCATCCCTTCTTCTTTACTAGTAGCTTTAACGCGAAATAAACATGAATGAACATCTCACACCTCACGTAACTGCTCAGTGTTTCACTCGCGGAAGGAGATTAAAACAGCTTGTAAATAAAGTGTCACGTAGCATTTCATCTACCTCAGGCAAGTCATCAGTTGCTAGAGAAATCAAGTCTAGAGAAGAGCATTTCACTACATATTAGACCAGGCTATATACTCATTTTTTGCTTTATCTGTTAGTGATGTCTTAATCTTGTAGTGTATATTTAAATAAATCTTTTATGAAGCAAGTTATGATAGAAAATTATTATATTTCAACAACAACAAATAGAAATTGTAGACTATAATTTAGAAGTTAATTTAAAAACTGCATTGAGTGCAATTTACATGTTTGCATACAATTTTATTTCGAGTGTTGATTAATTACAGTTAAAAATAATAATTAAATGTAAGTTTGGGCTCTGTTGTTAATTGTAGCCTTATAGTAATGTAAAAGAGCTCGCTATAGTTTGCAGAAGCGGAGGTGGATTTTTATTTTTCCTATAGATTTGATTTTTATTTTATTTTGAGGTAGATTTTGAAAAAAAAAAAGTAAATAAATTTCTCTGAGAAAAATAAATTAAAATCTTTTTAAATATAATCTTTATAAATAATTTTTTACATTTCCATTAATAAAAATATTTAGTTTCAATATGAATTTAGATTTTCATGATAACTGAGATTTTCACAACCTCTTTTACCATATAATTAAATCCTTTTTTAAGGCTGTTTTCTTTGCTGTTGTTGTGACTAAGACAGTGCTTTTCAATGAGCGTTAGTATGAATGACCTAAAATTGTTTCATTATATATTAAACATAAAAAAAAAACATTAAAGAATGCAAATGGATATAATTTTTTTTTTACCACTCAATAATTGTTTTTACTTAAGATCATACTGAATCATAATGTTGCCTCTTCTGGAATCATAAAATGAATCATAGTTAATATCAACACTCCCAGTTTCGGTTCATATAGATTGAAAACAAGCAGCTTTCTCATAATTACAGCAGATGAAATATCTGAGCCAATACGGAGATCTTTGAATATTGTGTTGGACAATGAAGGTGTTCAAGTCAAAAAGGTTGAGAACCGCTGGTTTTAGACTTTTAGGAAACATCTTTACATGTAAAACAAGTAACAGCGTATTTTTTGTCCTCCATAACAGCTCATCCTTAAATAACAGCTTCTTTGTGTCGCGCAAACAGTTCAGATCAGACTGAAGGATCAGGGATCTTGTAGAAAGCACACTTAAGCTGCTGGTTTGTAATGTTTTGAGAGCGGCAGACACACACACACACACACACACACACACACACACACACACACTCTCACACACACACTCACACACACACA
>NW_015549634.1:1272350-1272648 GCF_001515605.1 Sinocyclocheilus anshuiensis | reverse complement strand
TTTTTTTTAGAGGGGGAGACACACACACACACACACACACACACACACACACACACAGGAACAAACACAGGAACAAACACAATCTGCCACATTTGACTTCATCTATTTTTGACTTGTGAAAATCACGTTTGCAGGACACAACTCAAAAGATCAAGCCAATGTTGATTCCTCATTATATGACCCCTTTAAAAATCACACTCTTCTATTTAGATACGAATATGGGACCCTGCAGCACAAAAGCAGTCTTAAGTCGCTGGGGTATATTTGTAGCAATAGCCAACAATACATTGTATGGCTC
>NW_015549634.1:1268162-1272327 GCF_001515605.1 Sinocyclocheilus anshuiensis | reverse complement strand
ACACACACACACACACACACACACACACACACACAGGAACAAACACAGGAACAAACACAATCTGCCACATTTGACTTCATCTATTTTTGACTTGTGAAAATCACGTTTGCAGGACACAACTCAAAAGATCAAGCCAATGTTGATTCCTCATTATATGACCCCTTTAAAAATCACACACTCTTCTATTTAGATACGAATATGTGAGCCTGCAGCACAAAAGCAGTGTTAAGTCGCTGGGGTATATTTGTAGCAATAGCCAACAATACATTGTATGGCTCAAAATTATAAATTTTTCTTTTATGCCAAAAATCATTAGGATATTAAGTAAAGATCATGTTCCATGAAGATATTTTGTAAATTTCCTACCGTAAATATATAAAAACTTATTTTTTGATTAGTAATATGCATGGCTAAGAACTTCATTTGGACAACTTTAAAGATGATTTTCTCAATACTTTGATTTTTTTGCACCCTCAGATTCCAGATTTTCCAAACATTATCCTATCCTAACAAACAATACATCAATGGAAGCTTATTTATTCAGCTTTCAGATGATGCATAAATCTCAATTTCATAAGATTGACTCTTATGACTGGTTTTGTGCTCCAGGGTCACATGTGACCTCTTTAAAATCACACACTTCTATTTAGATGCATTGAAAAGAATGAAAAGGAAATGGTGGATACCCAGAGACTGCTTGGTCTTGCTGATGTGGACGGTGGTGAGCTCAAACTCTTCACGGGTGTGTTTCTCACATACAGACTCCACCACCGGTGACACGGTTGAACTATGGGACTTCTTCAGGGAAGCGAAGACCTGTGAGAGCAGCGGCCTCTTGTGTCGAAGCGCATCCACTACAGTGAACAGCACATCTGCTCTCCTCTCTGAATGTCCGTTCCTGCGGCTGAGAGCGTCTTCCAGCGTTTGGCCGGAGTCTGGACGAGTGTTCTCCGTCAGCAGCCAGTTGGGAAGCAGCGCAGACATCCTGGAGGAGGTTAATGAGTCTGAATGACCGTAAGGAATGTCCAGTAACGGGCTGAAGGCTCTGGACTCGTTCTGGTCTTGACAGCAGGACAGACGCAGCTGCTCCAGATCTTCCAGAAGCTGTTTCTGTCTCTCAAGATCCTCCGCGGCATGAAGCTCAAATCCACCGTGCAGATCTGAGGCAGAGAGAGGCACACGCTTTCCATTTATCATCTGGAATAATGTGCGTTGATAAATAGCGCACAGCAAAACCAGCAATGAGTCTGAACCGGTTTGTGATTGTGTAATCTTCAAAGACGTTTGAACCCAGCTGGCATTTCAACGTTTATTCAAGGGTGAATGTTACATTTGTTTCAGTTTCACAAACAAAACAAACAATTATAAAACGGATTACACTTTATTTGCTCGTATATGGAATAACCGTTTTATAAAAGCAATAACCCCCGTGAAGCCGTGGTTTACAGTGAATTTATAACAGCTAAGGGGGTTTCCGCTTCACGTCATATCTAACAACGGCCCTTAGCTGTTATAAATTCACTGTAAACCACGGCTTCTTGGAGCTTATTGCTTTAATAAACATGCAATGTTTCAATGTCTTTTCAAAACATTTGTTGATTTACAGGCATCTTGTCAACCTTTTTACAACCGTCTAACACATTGTTTCAACATTCTCTCAACACAGAATCAAATGGCTTTCACCACACTGAATAGTTTCAGTTTTGCCATTTTGTTTCACTGTAACTTCAACAGATCTCTGCTGTTGATTTAGAAATATCTTGTAAACCTTTTTACAACCCTTTAGCATTAAACATTGTTTCAACATTTTCTCAACTCTACTGACATTTTCAACCACATTTCAGTGTTTGAATGGTTTCAATTCTGAAAATCAAATTGCAATTTAGTTTGTTAAATTTCAACAGATCTCTAGTGTTGATGTAGAAGAATTTTGTTAACAATCCTTTAAAACTAAACTGTTGCAACATTTTTTTTTTCAACTTTTGAAACAACTATTTTAACCACATTTTGACATTGGTCGGTTACATGATGGCTGAAAGGTTTGTGTGTTTGTTTTTTAAGCGGAAGATATAATATACAGTAGATATAATGTGAGAAGAGCTGACGCTCACCTGGTACAGGTGTGACGAGGTGGCGTCGGGGGGCGTGGCCTGACTGAGGAGAGCGGAGAGGAGAACTTCTGCCTAATTAAAACACGAGACGAACCTAGTGAACTATGAACCACTGTCAAGATTGTGCATTATTATTTGAAGATTGATAACTTTACGTGAGCGACTCTTCAGAATATCATAAGCGTCTTCTTCAAATGGAGACACCATGCTGTTGAAGAGCAGAAGATCACTGGAGGACACGAGCAATCTGAGAGGAACAGAGACACGAGTTTCAGTGAAACTACAGTCACTTCTGCACACATCACCTCTCAAACAACAACAACAACAACAACAACAACAACGTTGGGAAGATTACTTTGCAAATGTAATTGGTTACAGATTACCCTATATAAAATGTAATAAGTAGTTTAACGATTTCAATTCCTTTATTAAAGTAATGTAACTGATTACTAAATGTAATAAGTAGTTTAACGATTTCAATTCCTTTATTAAAGTAAAGTAACTGATTACTTTTGTTTACTTTTTGATTACTTTTCTAAATTTCTAACGAATGTTTTCAACTGTTAATCATTTTGAAATAAACCTGACAATAAACTCAACACTGATTACTGTCAGACTTTCAAAACCCTTCATTACTTGAATTAAATGGATAGTTCACCCAAGAATGAAAATGTGATGTTTATCTTAGGACATCAATGTGTCGTCACGAGCCGCAGGGTTTAATTTGGATTTGTCCGTGCATGTTTTTTTTACTCTCATAGATTTGACTCTCAGACGACTGATAGACTGCAACGGCTGGAGTTAAAAATCATCATACGTGTTCTACTGAAGGAACAAAGTCACCTACATCTTGGATGCCCTGGGGGTAAGCAGATAAACAACACATTTTCATTTTTGGGTTATCTATCCCTTTAAGGTTATAATTAATTTTAAAGCGCAGCCACCACAAGACTTTAGCGCCACCTTTTACTTTGAGATCGCTCTGAGGTTAAATACAGATTTAATATCATAAAAACAAAAGTTTAATAGCTATGATGTTATTTTTGAAATAAAATCTTTGCATAGCTATGACAGAAAACACTGACATGTAACAATGCCTTGGAAAAAAACTGTTAATCTTAAAAAATAAAGCATAAAAAATAAAACTGTTATTGAATAAGTATGTGTCCTATTCTGTATCCTAAACATTGGTGTTTCATATTTTAGTGCAGTCAGTAGGGCTGGGTAAAAAAAACAAAAAACGATATCTCGATTTTAATCGATTCTCATGTTTACGGAACAATATCGATTCTTAAACCACAAGAATCGATTAGTCTAGCCTGTGTTCAGTTAATGGATGGAACGTTGAAGGGCACTTCCCGCAATATATCGCAATAAGCTCTGTGCGTTGGTACTTTTAATATGAAACAAAGTGTCAGATTTTAAATTCTGTCCATTGTATTGCAGTATTCAAACAATAAATGCAGTTTTGGCGCTGTTTAATGTGGAGTGATCGCTGTAGCGCCTCAGGTTTAACAGAAGTGAACTGATCATCTCCTCCGCTTTAATACCAGTTTCAGCGCAAAATAAACATGACTAAACATCCGAAGGCAAGTTAAAAGAAAGAGTACAACTTTACATCTCTTTTTAACAGAGATGCTTAAAATGCTTCAGACAATGATGAGCCTTTTAGGCACTAAAACACTTACGAATAAAGCTCTCTGAGTCTGGCCTGAGGACTTTGTCCACATCACAAGTAATGTTGTCTTTTTTGCTAGACAAAGAGAAAAAAAACTCTGGTCTGACAGATCCAACCTTGATAATGCTCTCTTAACCTTACTCTTTCTCGCCTCATCCTCCACTTCTTGCATGTACTCTTCCAGGGTATATACAGGAATCATGGAGTTAAATTTAATACCTTTTAAGACCTTTAAGACTTTCCATACATTAAGACCTCATCGACACTCCAAGTTTTAACCGGTTACATCGGCGACACTTTAACTTACATTTACTATATATTGATTGTAAGATAGCACAACTAAACAGACTTACTTTGTGATAACTCCTTATCAATA
>NW_015549634.1:1239643-1263048 GCF_001515605.1 Sinocyclocheilus anshuiensis | reverse complement strand
CACTCAAATACTGTAAGTTGTGCAATTGTAAAATCAGGGTCAATGAGAGATTCATTTTGTCTTAGCATCATGTCTTTGTGCTTGAGTCTGGCCTGAGGACTTTGTCCACATCACAAGTAATGTTGTCTTTTTTGCTAGACAAAGAGAAAAAAAACTCTGGTCTGACAGATCCAACCTTGATAATGCTCTCTTAACCTTACTCTTTCTCGCCTCATCCTCCACTTCTTGCATGTACTCTTCCAGGGTATATACAGGAATCATGGAGTTAAATTTAATACCTTTTAAGACCTTTTTAAGACTCTTTCCATACATTTTAAGACATCATCGCCACTCCACGTTTTAACCGGTTACATCGGCACTTTAACTTACATTTACTATATATTGATTGTAAGATAGCGCAACTAAACAGACTTACTTTGTGATAACTCCTTATCAATACAACATAATTCAGAAGTGGGGAACGAAGCACAAGAGAATTGAGCGACTAACCAATGCAACCCAAGAAACAAGAATTAGATCAATAAACAAAACAACTGACAAAACTTATTGAGGAGGGAAAATAAAGATCTCCGAGCTAATGGGGCAATGAGTTCACACAGTATACGCAAAAGATGTATTTGTCACATCAACTCAAACCATAGCGGTTTTGTGGAGCACTTCTCATGACAAACACCGGACTGATCAGACAGTTTACCTGTGATTACGGAGTGCTTGATTTGATGCAGACTTGACAGAGTGTCAGTGCTGCACCTGATCACGGCTGAATGATCATGGAAGGTAAAATAATGATCACAACTATTACATCACCTTAATTGTACATCCCAAGCCCATGCCAGTAAAAAAAAAAAACAGCCCAAAGACTGGTTTTGTGCTCCAGGGTCACGTATGATAAATGTCCAGTGCAATCCTGCATTGGCTGTTCTTACTTCTTTCTTAAATGTTCAAAATCTGATGTGCAAACGGTTCTGTCGTCACACATTCACACTTTTGTGTCATGATTGGTACCAGCTCTTGTCTTGGTCTACATTCAGATTTTACGGTTCATCTCTATATTGAGTCTTGTAGGTCTGTGCTGAGATTTGTTGCACTTAACTCTTTTTCCTAATGCTCTTTCCTCTCATTCCCCCACACTTATTTCTATTTTCACTTGATTAATCAACACTCATTCCGTTAACACTTAAGCACACAACATTAATTCACACTCAAGAGCTCAGTTTTTCTGTTGAACCAGTGCTCCGCAATCTGAGAGTTTTTAAAGGCTCTCATTAACCCTGAACACCTGCCTTCACTAATCAGCCCAACCAAGAACCAATTAGCCCGTTAACAGACATATGTCCCAAACAAAAGAGATTTAAAAGATTTACGAGATTTTCGAAACCGAAAAATGCAACCTTGCTAATCAAAAATAGTCAATGAACATTTTTGACTTTAAAACTCTTGTATTATGTTAAAAATCTGGGTTTGATCTTTATGGTGCGGGTCAAACTGACCCTAATTGGATTCAACATAATTCACCAAAAATCAGGTTAAAACAGTACATTTTTAACATTAATAGTTCTCACACATAAAAAACAAACAAACATGGAAACATATGATTTTTTAAAAACTATTTTGCATATTTTTTCACAAACTGTAAATTTTATTAACAGTATTGTGACTATTTTAACATTTAAAATAAATAATTTTAACATTTTAAACAGAAAAGGTGTGGAAAATCACTTAGATTCTGTGTACTTTCCTGAGGCTCAAACAATACGATTTGATTACCAGCAAATTTTACACCAAAAAAGTACACTATCAATGCAGTGTAAATTTCTTCAGATAAAAGCATCTGCCAAATGCATAAATGTAAACACCCTTGGAGGGTAGTGGAGAATCTGACATTACAAAATACAAAACATAATGTTTTCTTTGTATCTGTGCAACTGCTTGAAAATGAGGGTCAAACTGGCTCACAAATATATCATAATAAAATATAAAATATGCACATGTCCACAATACACCAGTGTCGAAACTATGCATGCATGTTCATGTAATGAAAAAGGCACAAAATATCAAGAACAAAATCTTAGGTTAAACAGTTTTTACGATAACTAAAAAATCGAAATGGGTCAAATTGACCCACAACACAAGACTGATCATTTTAGGGTACATTTACACAGCAACGATGTACTAAAAACAGAAAAGATTCCCGTACAAATGATCAAAACGTGTCAAAATGATCCCTGAACATGACTAAAAGCTCTGTATTATGCACGCCAGGCCAGTAGTTTATGATGTCACTTTGTAAAGAAACACTACGAGATGAGATGATAACCGTACTGTTTTAAACTTTGAAACACGTTTTCAGAAGGTTGTGTTTTCAGGAATAAATGCCCCAAAATGCCGTTGTCGTGTAAATAAACAGCCAAAACGCATGTTTTCCATGTTTAGTTGAAAATGGTGTTGTGACTTGCAAATAGGGTTGGGAACCGAAATCGATTCCGATTCCAGAATCGGATACTCAAGATCAGGAATCGGATGCGTGTAGTCAAATTAAAATTTCGATTCCGCCTATCGATTCCTATGCGCTTTTTTTCCTTCATCTGCGAGGACCGGATCTAGAGATCTGCCAGGACCTTGCTCGCTAATCTAAGCGCTCTCCAAAGTTTGGCTACATTTGCGATCAGAAGCCAAAAAAGCTCAGTATAATATCTGTGATAGCTAAACATGTTGCAAGAACATTGTCACCACCAACATGACAAAGCTCTTTAATTTAATAGATCGTTAAAGATCGTGAACACGATTCAAACACCAACGTGATTCTATTCTTAAATTACAATGATTCGTCTGTTTCATTCCTCAACCTTTGGCGTCTGCGATCAATGTTGTGATCACGTGGTTCGTCCGTGCAGCATACGATCACACAAGTGTGATCTGAACATTTAAATCTGCGTTCACGCTGCGCTGACCTAAAGAGAGCAGCTGTCATGAATGAAACAGCTTCACAGTCTATGCTTCAGACACACAGTATCATTATTTCTGTTACAAACATTCAAATCACAGAAGTGTTGGGATAAAAGTTTATAGTTCGGATATAAACTCTGATGTGTACGGTAGCGATTAAAATAGAGTAAATCACCTTTTGTAAGTCATGTGACACTTCAAATGAAGATTTATCGATTACATTGTTACGCCAGTAAGTGGCGAAAAAGGGGCTGTTAAAATGTATCTGTCTTTGAATCATACAAGAGATTCGTTCAAGAATGCTGATTCATCCAGTAATGAAACAAGTGAGTCATTTAATCATTCATTCATAAATTACATGTGATTTTGTTTAGTTGTCTAATGTTTTTTCTTCAGAATCATGAGAGAACCACAACTTCTATTGGGGGGAAAAAACATTGTTACGCCAGTAGGTGGCGAAAAGGGGCTGTTAAAATGTATTTGTCTTTGAATCATACAAGAGATTCGTTCAAGAATGCTGATTCATCCAGTAATGAAACAAGTGAGTCATTTAATCATTCATTCATAAATTACATGTGATTTTGTTTAGTTGTCTAATGTTTTTTCTTCAGAATCATGAGAGAACCACAACTTCTATTGGGGGGAAAAAAAAACAAAAAAAACCCCAATTTATCCAGATTCATGCAGTTCTATTTTGCACATTAACAGCTCTTCAAGAGTCCAGTTTTTATGTAGCCTGTTGATTTTTGTTCATGGTATTCAGCTCCAATAAATGGTTTGCAAAAAAGAGACACAGGATAAATGTTTGATATCATTATTTAATCACATTGGAATCGAAACTGGGAATCGAAAAGAATCGGAATCGATAAAATTCAAACGATACCCAACCCTACTTGCAAAAGCATCAGTATTCAGCTGCTAAGAGGCTTGTGTTTGTTTATATGTCATTGTTTCCTCTCACCTGATCTCTCGGAGCAGAAGGAGCTTCTCTGGCGTGTTTAGGACGGCCAGTAGCGGATGCACGAGCGTCGTCAGCCCTCGCTCTGCTAAATACTGTAAGAACAGCACATGAGTTTGGTCTCTGGACAAAGAAACCCTTTAATCATGTGAGATCATCAGGTTGAATCTCTTACCTGCTCACAGATTTCCATGAGCATCACCACATCTTCATCCTCCAGCAATCTGACGGCCATTGCTCGCACTTGTTTTAAAGCATCCCTCTCAGATAAACCAGCATCATACTTGCCTGTAGAAACATTCAGATTTGTCTTATGCTTTAAAGCTTATCTTTATACATGCATTCACTTCAGTGTTAACTCAGCGGTAGAGTTACTCTCACGGGACACTGCACTTATTCGCAATCGCAAAAGTACATTATTTGCATGTGCTTTAGAGCCTTGCCTGTTAAACAGCATCTGATCACTGAACTAAGTTATATTTTGCGCTAATACTGTCAAAACACACAAGGTTTACATATAGACTCAGTTGGTTATGTCTAAAATGAAAGTAAACAGAAAAGCGGATGAGTGCAGCTCTTAAAGGGACAGTACTAAACATGCAGCGGACTGTCATTAAAGGGATAGTTCACCATAAAATTTATTTTCTGTCATTATTTACTCACTCTCATGTTGTCCCAAGCCTGTATTAATTTCTTTCTAGTGCTGAACACAAAAGAAGATATTTTGAAGAATGTGGGTAACCAAACAGTAGCTGGTCCACGTTGAATTTGATAGCAGGAAAAAATACTATGTAAGCCAATGGGGACCAGCAACTGTTTGGTTTTCCACGTTCTTTAAAATACCATTTATTTTCAGCAGAAGAAAGAAACTCATTCAGGTTTAAAACAACTTGATGAATGATGGTATAAAAATAAAACACTATGACAGAATTGACAGACAGATGACAGAATTTTTGGGTGAAATATTGCTTTAATGTTACTAAAACAACAAAACACAAAGAGAAAAATCACTCACTGCTCATGACTGAAGAACTTTAATACAGTTGCTTTAACAGGAATCAATCTATATAGTGTTTTATTTTTATATTTGTTCATTCAGTTTTTTGAATGCTCCTGTTAAATACACCTATTGTCCCTGAAAATAAAGCACAGTTTGTTTTATTTGTATATTATGTGTAGTTGTAATGTGTATCTTTGTTCTTATTTTTTAATAACAAAGATAAAATCGTGATATGATATTTTTTCCATATCGCCCACCCCTAGACCCATGGTTTGTCTGTATGTGTATTCAGAGCCAGTGAGCAACGGACTTTCATAATAATAAAATAATAATTAAAACTGTGTTAATGTGAGATAATATAATTGTCGGCGTTAATCAATTAATGCGTTAACACGATAATAACGCGTTTTAACTTGCCCAGCCCTAATATATATATATATATATATATATATAAAACATTTTTGTTTAGCAATATTTTTAGTATTGAATTAAAATTAAATATATTTATAATGAGCATTTATCTCATTTTTTACTTCGTTTTCAATGCATTTCAATGCAATGAATGTTTTCTGCATGAAGGACACATGCAGTGCTGTTTCAGATTTTGGTAACTGAACATGAAGTGTAATATTACCCAGACTGCTCTCTGAGCGGGACGGAGATCTGGAGCGTGATCTTGAGGAATCTCGCTTTCGAAACAGACTGAAGAACGTTTTGGAGCGCTGCAGCGGACTGCTTCCCTCTTCTCCTCTTTCTGTCTGCTTCCTCTTCTGTTTCTTTTCCTCTTCTGTGAAAACAGGAGAAACAAAGCGTTTGCATTAACGGTAGTTAAAAAAGGGCATGAAATCAGGCAGCCACTTGTTCTGTTAAAGTTGATTGTTGACAAATGTTACATTTGGAGGTATTTGCACTTCAAAAATTAAAGTGCCAGTTTGCAGGCTTGTGTATAAAAAAAAAAAAAATTGGAAATAGAATTTCTTCACAAATGTATTTACCATTTTCAAACGGTATAGCAAAATATGACAAAATTATTTTTTTACTGAAACGGAAATTAAAGTTAAATTAAAATTAAAGTGTAAATGAAAAAAACCTGAAAACCAAAAATAAAGTTTATTTAATAACCAACTGATTAATCAAATTTATTTAATATCAAACACAAATATTAAACAAAAACATATAATTATGTTTCCACTTCAATTCTTTGCTGAAATGTAAACATTTAAATGGTGTCTGTAATAAAAACATTTTGTGACAGATTTAATGAAACATGTTAAATAATGAAGACAATAGGTTCAGTAAAAATATAACTATTATGTAATATAGTGTATATATATTTTTTCTAGCTGACTTATTGAGTTTATGGTCACTGAATGTGTTTTCTGAGGTAAATGTGACATTATTGATCTCAAGCTGTTTTGTTGATGTCTTTCCACATTTTAAACACTGATTGATCGATTACATGAGACAAGATTAATTGTAGTAAGTTGTTCTGTTTCTTCTAATGTTCATTCATGTTTATTTGCTGCTATAACTAATAGTAAAGAAGAAGAGATGATCGGTTCACTACAGCGAGTAAGTTGTTCTGTTTCTTCTAATGTTCATTCATGTTTATTTGCTGCTATAACTAGTAGTAAAGAAGAAGAGATGATCGGTTCACTACAGCGAGTAAGTTATTCTGTTTCTTCTAATGTTCATTCATGTTTATTTGCTGCTATAACTAGTAGTAAAGAAGAAGAGATGATCGGTTCACTACAGCGAGTAAGTTATTCTGTTTCTTCTAATGTTCATTCATGTTTATTTGCTGCTATAACTAGTAGTAAAGAAGAAGAGATGATCGGTTCACTACAGCGACTCGTCACAACACATTAAAGAGCATCAAAACCACATTTAGTGCTTGAACTTAGTGATAAACTTGACAAAATTTGAAATCTGAGTCTCTCTGTTTCATGTCAAAAGTAACAAAGCTTTAGATTATTGGATGTGGTCTGAATTTTTGCCCGAATATTTTTTTAAATTTCATCGTATGTGGCTGCATTTGATCTTAAAATACCACAAAACCCCACCTGACACAGTCACATGACTTTGAGTTCGGCGTATCGGAGGACTCGGTCGGCTGAGAGCCATGAGCAGAGATGTTTTCCTGCCTTCCCTTCTTCTCTCTCCTAACTCTCCTTCGCTCCGGATCACGGAGTCCTGCAGCAGTTCTGTGGGTCCTCGGCTCACCGTCCGCAGCTGCTCTGACCGACTGTCACTATCAGTGGAATCTGAATGAAACTGGGCCTCAGTGGAGCCGCAGACATTGGACATTTTGGCTCCTAAGGGCAGAGTCGCTTGAGAGAGTCTGCTCACAGAGCCGAGAGGTGTCCCGGAGGACAGAGAGGAGGTGGATGAGCGAGACTCCGACCCTTGTGAGGACGAATAGACGGTTCCGCTGCCTGCTGGAAGAGGTCAAAGGTTGGTGTGGGGGAGAGCGTGGCTCAATGTAACACTTTTTGACTTTCTCAGTTTGTGTAAATCCACATGGGGTTCAGAGTATAATTTTTTTTATCTACAGTAATTTCACACTTGTCTATTACAAATACGTCGCTTTGTTTCATAATTACAGAGTATACATTTTTCTTTATTTACCCTCAAAAAATGGAAGTGAAATGTGACAACATGCCCCGTAGGTGGGGTACATTGTAACATCAGAGGGGCACGTTGTAACATGACCATATGACAGCCTAAAATATTATCCGATCTAATGAAAAAAACATACAAGACAAAATAAAATATTTTGTCAATAAAATAAAACTTAACTTTTTCAAATAAAATAATGGCATTTTTTAAGAATTAAAAATAATCTGATTTTGGAGTTTGACAATGAACACATTGCAACCATGCTTGGGACGGCCCACATAAACGAGCAAAAATGCTTTACATTTCTTGAAATAATAATTTCTGAACATTAAACATTGACTGTCAGAGTCTTTATTCACCTGTTTCTCGTGGTTTCTCAGTACAATTCATTAAAGTAAATAGTGTAAATTACATCGATAATGTCATAGAATCTGCGCAACTGGAATTTAAAATTGGTTAGTGTCTTCTGCCAGTTAGTGAAGCATTAAAAAAACGATCTAAACTGATAAATAACAGATTGGAGATTAAAATAATAACAGATTTGCCTCATTTTTAAATGTTCAGCGATATCTTCAAAAGATTTTTGAATTTTGGCGCACTTTTTTCTCTATATAGTGTTGATATGGCAACTGGTAAATACTAGGGATGTAACGATTCACTCAACTCACGATTCGATTCGATTCACGATTTTTTATTTTTTTTTACAAAATGAGATTTACGACAAATTATAAATTAAATGTGTCCTATTATTATTGCTTGGACAAAATGCTGCACATTTCTTTGTGAAATTGAAATATAACACTATATTGGTTCCACATTGTTTGCTGATTTTTACTTTATTTAAACTGTGTCATTTATTTATTTTATTTGACATTCATTTTGCCAATAAACGTTCTACGTTTCTTATTTATTTGGTTATGAACAGCAATGATACAGTGTTTCCTTGGTTACCGTTGTAAACAAAGCAGCGCTGCACTTATGAACAGCAATGATACAGTAGCTGTGTCTCATTTAGAAGGCTGCGAAGTGTCCTCAACCTAGAATTAAACGAGACGGCCTTCATAGGACAGGTGGAAAAGGAAACAGGAAGTATTAATTAAAAAAAAAAATGCTTTTACCTGTTTTATTTTGTTCAATGTTTGAGGAGATGCAGCGTATGTACAGCAGACATCTGTTAGAGAAAAAAAGGAGGAGGATATTAAAAACAAAGTTTATCCGTTTTTACCGAGGCGATTTAAAGTAAGTTGTAAACACCACATCTGCGCTTGTGTGTACATCTGCCGGCGCCGGCATTTTTCAAATGAACAACGGTTGTTTACGGCGACGCAAAGAATTGTGGGTTATCTGTAGCAGCGAAGGATATACCTCATGTCCTACTTGCTTTTCTGAAATGAGACAGCCTCGATGACATATGCAACCTTCGAATGCGACCTCCGGAGGGCGCAGCCTTCTAAATGAGACACAATCGCGATTTGTTTAGCATCTCAACCGATTTGAATCGTCACATATTTGAATCGATTTTCAACCGGCTCGCAATTAATCGTTACATCCCTAGTAAATACCATAAATGTTGTTATGCTAGCATGTGTGGAAATATTCAAACCACGTGTTACAACTAACCCCGCGTTACTTTGTGCCCCGCGCTCCCCTACTTACAGATGAACACTTTATATTGTAAAAAGAAACTCACTTTTATTCACCCAGCTGAGTTCTGTCACCATTTCTTTGTAGGCTGGATATCTGCCTGCTTCCTGTGAACAAAACATCTTATCACATTTATATACAAGCTGTCAGTCACTGCAGAACATCATTTTGTCTGTCATCATTTTAAACTTTTTTGTCAGCCAAAAACCTAAAATATTTTCATAAGTTCCCCTGAGATTTTAAGTCAATATTTCAAATATTTATCAACAAATTCACATGTTTACAGTTCTCTGATGTCAGTTAATGACCACATGACGTGCAGGTAAACAAATTAAATATTTAATCTTTTTTCAGTAAGTGTTTTATTTGGATTGTTTTTTATTATAAAATTGTTCATTTTAATTTAACAGTTTTGTGGTTTCATTTTTTGTGTTTTGTTTGTATTTTAATTTTACATTCTTATTTAATTCATATTTAAATAAATTAACAATACATTCACATGTTCATGGTTCTCCGTTGGTAAATAGTCACATTATGTTCAGTTAAACAAAATATTTTATCTTTAGTAATTGTAATATTTTATCTCTGTTTTGTTTTGATTTTAAAATTATTTTAATCTTACATTTTTATAGTTTAATTTTAGTGTTTTACTTTAATTGTTTTGATTTTTTAATTATTTCAAATTGAATTATATGAATTAATTCAAATATTAATTATTTTCATATTTCAAAAATTAACCAACACATTTGTATGTTTATGGTTCTCTGATGTTGATTAATGGTCGCATGACATGCAGATACACAAATACATTTTCAAATAAATATAATATATAAAACATACATTTTTAGTAAGCATTTTAATTGGCCATTTTTATTTTTAAATGAATACATTTTTAATGATTTAATGAATTACTAGCTTTTCATAATTTTTTTGCGAAACACTGTGTTAGACAAACTTGACTGTTTTGTCTGTATTGGCAAAAAAAGAAGTATTAGCACATAGCAGCATGTCCTTATTTGCTCCAAACGGTTTATCTGGTCATGAATGTTTGGAAAGGTGGCGTGTTTAATATGGACACAAAGAGTGAATGAGTTTGCAGGAAAACCTGATCCAGGAACAGAGTGAATAATGCACAGCCTGACACACACAGAAACCAGAGCGCCACATCAGCCATCTGCTGTGTGTGTGTGTGTGTGTGTGTGTGTGTGTGTGTGAGAGACTGACTTTAATAGTAAGTATGATATGAGGCTGACTCTTCAGCACTTCCACTGCTCTGTAATGGTTGATGTTCTCGAAGCTCACGCCATTGGCCGACAGGATCTGATCCCCCATCTTAACTCCACCCTGTTCCGCCAGACCCCCGGGATCCAGCCTGCAAACAGCCAATCACACACAACACTAGAGCTCTGTTCACATTGAAACACTTTCACATTTTCACACTGTATCAGAACTTGAGTTTTTTTTTTGAATTCCTATATTGTGGCCTACTGGGTCTGATGTGGTTTCTAGGGCTTAGGTTTAAAGGGGTCATAGGATGCCCATTTTCCACAAGTTGATATGATTCTTTAGGGCCTTAATGAAAAGTCTGTAACATAGTTTGGTTAAAATTTCTCAATGGTAGTGTAAAAAAACACCTTTTTTACCCTGTCAAAAACAGCTCTTTTCAGAGCATGCAGATTTGTAGCATTTTCCTTTAAATGTTAATGTTAAATGTTAAATGAGCTCTGCTGACCCCGCCCCTCTCTTCTGAGCCGCTCTCAGAGAGACTGTTTACTTTAGCCGCATTCATCGTGAAACTTGCTAATTAGCACATTATTAGGAAAGGCGATTTGCAAAGATTCGTTAAAAAAACCTTACACACTTCTTCTGTTGGTGAAGAGTTCAAACAACTTGTAAAAGTGCATGTAGCATTATATGACCCCTTTAATGTGGTCTGGTGTGGTTTTAGGGGTTGTATTGGGGTCTATTGTGGTTTGATTTAGATTTTATTAGTCTGACTCAGGGTTATTAAAGTTAACTAAACTAAAACTGTTTTTGTTACTCGAAGTAAAATTAACTTTAACTAAAACGAAATATATAAAAAAAACGGTCCTGTTGTGCGAATGTGCGTGTGTTTGCTGCTGTACTGACTTGGAGACGTAGATGCCCAGGTTGTATTCTCGTCCTCCGCGGATGTTGAGTCCCAGGCAGGGCTGGTGTTTAGAGAGATGGAGGTGAACCGTTCGGCACAGCGCTCCATCTGAGACGGGAGCGTCCGACTCCTCCACCACCATCCGCCGATGGATCAGATCCACCCTAAACACACAAACACACACGCTGAGGATCTCCGCTCTGGAGCCCAAAGCGCTCGGTTAGGCTGGTGGCACTCACCAGGTGGTCTTCTCGTTAGTGTAGCGAAGGCCAGGCACACGCCCCAGCCGCTGGACGAGCAGATAGAGACGAGCGTGACCCGTCAACACCTTCACAGCGCTGCTCATGCTGATGTTCTCCAGACTCACGCCGTTCACCTCCAGCAGCTTATCACCCACACACAGACCCGCCAGCTCTACACGCACACACATCAGTGTACACACACACACACACACACATAAGTGAACACACATACACCTCAGCGTACACACACACACACACACACACACATATCAGTGTACACACACACACACACACACATAAGTGAACACACATACACCTCAGCGTACACACACACACACACACACACACATATCAGTGTACACACACACACACACACACATAAGTGAACACACATACACCTCAGCGTACACACACACACACACACACACACATATCAGTGTACACACACACACACACACACATAAGTGAACACACATACACCTCAGCGTACACACACACACACACACACACACATATCAGTGTACACACACACACACACACACATAAGTGAACACACATACACCTCAGCGTACACACACACACACACACACACACATATCAGTGTACACACACACACACACATCAGTGTACATACACACACACACACCAGTGTACACACACAACCTCTTTAGCACAGAACAATATCAACAAGCCACGCTTATTTACTGCATGTAGCGCTTTATACAATACAGAATGTTTCAAAGCAGCTTCACGATAATAAACAGGAAAATAACAGAAGACAACAGTGTCATTATTAAAATCAATAAAGTTCAGTGTTGCTTAATGTTGTGAACCCATGAACCAGTGTATATATGGTAATAATCTGATCTCAGATCAGTTTTATAATCTAGACACTTTTAATTGCACATTTGTATAATAAAAATAAGAAGTAGTAGTTCTTAATTGTCTCTTATTGGCCTGAATACAGACCTTCCATAGAACAGACCAGGGTTAATATAGTTAACTAAAATTGTACTTTAACTGAAATAAAATAAAATATATATTAAAAAAATTATATTATTTTAGCTAGTTGCCAAGGCAACATTTCTCATTTTCATTTAGTTTCTGATGTACTAAATTAAAACAAACAAATAAATAAAATGAAAAATGTACAGACGTAAAAAGACAAAAATACAACAAAATTACTCAAATTAAAATGAAAACAGAAAGTATATTTAAAAAAAATTATAAAAATAGTATATCAATGCTACTAAAATAACCCTGGAACAAATTAAACAAGCCCTACAGATTAATTAAAAAAACATATTATATACTGACACTTTATATTTAATGGTATTTGATTTATTTTATTTTATTCGTTTAGTTAACAGGGACATTGTATATTAATAAAACACTGACACTTTATATTTAATGGTATTTGATTTATTTTATTTTATTCATTTAGTTAACAGGGACATTGTATATTAATAAAACATTTCTATAAATGTACCAGAATTAGCCAAAGGCTATTTTTCATCCATAGTCCATGGACTACGATGATTTGTAGATTGCATTTAATAGATTACACACTTTTAAGAAAACATGCAATTGGTTTGTAAAAGGTGTCTTAATGCATGCTTGTTTTGAATTTTTATTGCGTTTACATTAATTCCACCAACAGGTGTGTCCAGTGCATAGTGTTTAAACTAGTGCTGTCAAACGATAAATCACGATTAATAACATCCTAAATAAACGTTTTTGTTTGCATAATATATGTGTGTGTACTGTGTATATTTATTAAGTATATATAAATACACACACACACAGTATATATTTTGAAAATATTTACATGTATTTGCATGTCTATACTTATATTCATATAATTTATATTATTATAGGGAGCATAGGGAGCTCCCTGAAGACTCTGACCTGCGGCGCTGTTTTTCTGCACTCTGCTGATGAAGACGCCGAGTCCGTGTTCAGATCCTCCTCGCACACTGAAGCCCAGCTGACCATCATCCCCCCTGATGACCGTCAGCCTCACGCTCTCACCTGCAGACAGACACACGCTCAGCGCTCAGCTCTCAGCGCTTCATTCAGAGTCACTCCACCTGCTTCACCTGTCTCAGCCTCCATCTGTGAGTCTCTGTCCTGTCCGAGACGATGAGCTGATCCTAGAAGCTCACTGCCACACAAACACAGACATCCATCAATCAAAACGCCCACCACTAATGAGCCGCACAAAAACACTGGTGGTACAGGATGAAAATATTACTAAAAAATCAATAAAATGCCCCAGATGTTTAAAATATACATCGCATGCATAATTATTAGGCACATTGACATTCTGATGATACGTGACCCTGGAGCACAAAACCAGTCTTAAGTGTCAATTTTTTGAAATTGAGATTTATACATCATCTGAAAGCTGAATAAATAAGCTTCCATTGATGTATGGTTTGTTAGGATCGGACAATATTTGGCTGAGATACAACTATTTGAAAATCTGGAATCTGAGGATGCAAAAAAATCTAAATATTGAGAAAATCATCTTTAAAGTTGTTCAAATTAAGTTCTTAGCAATGCATATTACTAATCAAAAATTAAGTTTTAGGTACGGAATTTACAAAATATCTTCATGGAACATGATCTTTACTTAATGTCCTAATGATTTTTGGCATAAAAGAAACATCTATAATTTTGACTCTATTTGTATAATTTTTGGCTATTGCTGGTCATGTCTTAACTTTGCATTTTCTGTACTGCATTAGTTTGGAATATTTCTCATTGGGATTTAATAATTTTTTGACATCTCAGTCTGAGTTAAACCTCTTTTTTGGCTCATGTTTATCAGTAAAAGAAAACATGCCTAATAATTCTGCACACCTGAATATAAGGAGTTTTTCACTTCCAGCCATCATGGACAATTATATATCACTCATAAATGATTAAATACAAAATTAATAGTAGTTATTAAGATTGATGTGGTTTGGAATTGGTCAAATGTGCTTGGAAAACATATAGAATCAGAATATCAACGTGCCTAATAATTATATTATCATAAGTTGCAAGTTGAAATTATAAGTGTAGTTGCAAAAAAACAAAAAAACAAGCCTGTAGTGATTTTCATCTGATATCATTCATATTATTGTATTTTCCTAATATAGCCCAGTCTAATGAAGGCTTAGTGCTTCTGCAGACATCAGATATCTATAGTAGCTTGTTTCCGCCACAGGATAAAAACAATAAAAAGATAATTGCGACTTTTTATCTCACCATTCTGGCTTTTTTCTAGCGATTCTGAGTTTACTAATCACATTTTTTCCCCTCAGAATCGTGAGAACCTTTTTATTGTTTTTATCCTGTGGCGGAAACAAGCTACTATAGATATCTGATGTCTGCAGAAGCACTAAGCCTTCATTAGACTGGGCTATATTAGGAAAATACAGATAGAAAAGTCAGAATTAGAGCTTATATCTCAGAAGAAGTCAAAATTGTGAGACTGAATTGTGGGAAATTTGCAGTTACCTTTTTTTATGCCATGTTTCCACTGATATCTGTATTGGCTGTTTGTTGTTTTGTAGCTAATATGAAGTGATTGATCGTTTTTAAAACGTTAAACAGCAGAGATGTAGTTATTTCAAACGTATTCTAGCACATTTTTTTATTATGATCAATTGTTGTGGTTACAGCTATTACTGTGTTGGATGTGATATATCATTAAAAGTCATAATTGTTTCAATTAATTGATTCAACTATTTGACCTTTGTTTTATACGCTTAGAAAAATGTGACCCTAAAATCAGTTTTAAATTAAATTAAATATATTACAGCAGTATAGTATTAGAATACATAGCATTACCATAGTATTTACGGTACTTGTTGTAGTTGTGATGATCGAAGCAATTCACTGTTACTTTCAGACTCTTTTATTAATCGTGTAATTACTCATGTTGTGGTGATGTAAATAATATTAATTGTGTGATTAATTTTTGCTTGATTCGTGACGTGATGTTGACGTAGCGCGTGCCATAATCCCGAGCCTCAGGTTACATTTAGCGCCTCAGACGGTCAAACTATCACAAACAACCACTAACTTACATCTCAAAATAGCTGTCGATATACAAAGAGTGTGTAATATGTTCAAACTCATAGCCATAAGCAGCAGAGCCGTTTATGTTAACGTTACGTTATATTTCAGAATAACAGGAGTCCGTCCGTCAATATGAAACGCTCCGTGTTGCTTCAGTCACTAAATATCACACCTGAGAGACGCTACAGGTGAATAAATACCGTTATAGAACTCTCTAATCGACACTTTAACCGACAGATGAAACTTTTACCTGAGTAAGTTGTAGCTGTTTCCATGCTGAGGTGCGCATCGTAATTTCTGACGCCCGCTGCTGTTAACCGTCCTCTGCTGTGACCCGCTCTCTGATTGGCTGCAGTGAGAAGTTTGCGAGATTCCTATTGGACGCTACACCTGTCAATCTTCACTACGAGGCGGATCCTGTATTTATAAATTGTCTGTCAAGCAGCGCTCATATCATCTGCGAGACTACTTTAAAATATTTATACGTTTATTTGTTTTTTTATTTTTACGTTTAAATATTTAATTAAATATTTACCTTTTTAAAAAATGTCATATTTAATATACATGTAATATTAATTATACATTTAATTAATTTAATATTTGTAAGCTTATTTGTCACACCACAGTGATTTATTCAGTTTATTTCATAGCATGCACATGATAATCTACACTTTAACAAAGCACTGAAGTGCAAAGAATGAAAGAAAATAAGAGGAATATAAAAATACATTTCAGTATTTAAAACATGACATATGTTTGTATCATCAATAATTTGATTATTTTAAATTAACGCAGAGTTGTGTAGTAGAGAAAAAAAATTAAAATTCAATCTTGTGTGTGTGTGTGTGTGTGTGTGTGTGTGTGAGAGAGAGAGAGAGAGAGAGAGAGAGAGAGAGTGTGCGTGCGTGCGTGCGTGCGTGCGTGTGTGTGTGTGTTGGTGATCTAAAGTGTCAATCATCAAGGCCGTCCCCTCATTAGAGTTTAGGATCAGTCTGTCATATAGACACTCTGAGACAACACACACACACACACACACACACACACAATAATGCATTCCATGAATAGTTTAGCAAACGTTTTCAGGAAACTCAGTTGATTTGATTTCAATGCAAAATCAAGTTATGTTTTTTTAATTTTCAAAGATGCTGTGGTTTGTTTTGATATGAATCTAATTGTCTCGTGTCTCTTCTGTTTTCTGAATCCGGCTGACAGCCGTCCGGACCGCAGAGAGAGCAGCTTTATTTCCAAACTCCTTCTCATGGTGCTCCAGCAGAATCCCCTACAACACAAACACATGAGATCACAGAACAGCTCTAACATCATTCACTCGATCATCAGGAATCAGTCATCCTGACCACATGCCAGGAGCCTCATCAGCCATAAAAGCCAAAAGACATGTAACATTTTGTATTTACAGATCCATATTTTTTATATGTTTGGACATTTTAAAATCATGTACCATGAAGATGTTTGTTGTACATTACCTGATTCTCTGGTCCAATCACATAAAGGCCTCCCAAAACAAACCCCTCCCCCTTCCTGTTGCCATGGTAACCTCTCCTCCACACCTGCAGCAGGTTCCTCCAAACCCCAAAGCGAGCGAATCCCAAACTCCTCATCGTCCTCCGCTTCACACCATAGAAACACATCTGAAACAGCCAAGAAATCTGTATTTATTTATTTTATGTTATACTTTACAATAATATAATAACATCTTGAAACACTGCTTGACCAGTCAAATTAAACCAGAATTAAATAGTTACATTTATTTACTCATTTATTTATTTGAAAGATATTTTACAATAACATAACAATGGTACTGGTGACCCATGACCCCATATACAGCCATTCATTAAAAAAAAATAATAATTTAACATCATGTCAGCAGCCACAGTAATTTTCATAGTGATAAATAGGTTAAAATATGACAAAATAAGAAGAGAAAAATATAAATAAATTAGTGCTGTCAAAAGATTAATCGCGATTAATCACATCCAAAATAAAAGTTTTTGTTTACATAATATATATTTATTATGTACATATAAAAGCACACACATACAGTATATATTTAGAAAATAATAATGCAAAAGGTTACTTACTTTTGTAATACATTAGCATTATATAAAATCAATGACAAAATATTACATAAAATGCCAATTAAATTATAGAATTTATATAATAATATATTATAATACATAAATATTATGTTATATATAAATATTATAAATATTTTATAAAATATATTTACAAAATACAATTTGAGGAGTGATTACCAAATATTGTAAGCAAATAAATTCCTGGGATGTCCCCACTTTTCACAAAAACAAACCTGTGTGTGTGTGTGATTATATACACATGATAACATGAGAATCACACACACCTCTCTGCACAGAGATCATCCGGGCCGTCTGACCACCATAATAACGGCTCCAGTTCGCTCCCACAAAGAGACAGCTTTAACATTCGCCTCATCTGAGGAGAAACAACACACATGCATTGATACATGTCAAATTTAGCCTCGTTTCATGTCTAGGTTCAGTTGAACTGCTCTAAACAGCAAATGCATCAACAACTAAAAACATGCAATTTCACCACATGTACTACAGTAAAGCAGCTGTGAAGACTGAAGTGTAAGAACATTTACAAGGTGAATCTGGCATAGAAATGTCTGCATCATATTTCACCGAATGCAAATAAAAAAATTAGAACTTATTCATTACAGTTGTTTCATCTGCTTACACACTGCATCTTCACGTGTCACACAGTTTCTGAAAGCTGACACTCAAACAGCAGAAGCACACACCAAATCTACAAAACCAGACACTAATTCTCAGCCTTGACTTTCATAAAACACTTTTTACAAAACACAACACACAGTTCTCGATGTAACACACACAAATCTAACAGGAATTAATATTATGGCAAAGGTGTTTGCAAATGTTTGCTTTTGAGACGTGTTTGTGATATTTTGAACGCAGTGCTTCGTTTTGCAAGAGATGTGAGGCTTTTTGCATTTTGTGTGCAATTCTTGGATTTATGTGTAAAGTTTTGAAAAAAAGAGGCAAAGTTTTGAAAATGTGTGTGAGTAGCTGAAATAAACTATAACATTTGTGAACGGCCGGCTGTAATGTGAATGAGATGTTGTGATCTCTGACCTCCAGCAGTGGATCTGAGCTTGGCGCTGGCCAGTCTGTCCAGAGACGTCCGGTCCGGTTTGGTCAGAAACAGATCTGTGTTTGCCAGCAGAACATAAACTACAACAACACACACTCCTGCAGACCACAAACCCACACACACACCCTCCAGATCCTGCAGGAACACTGCACACACACACACCATTCATTTACTGCTGTCTTTCCATTAGATTTCTCTGCAAATCACACCGTTTTTCATTGTTATTTTGCCCTATTTTATCTGTATGCAGCAGTGCTACAAATGCTTTGGCAATGTGAATGTAAAAATATTTGTCATGCCAATAAAGCACCTTAATTTAAATAATATTTTGCTCAAACATCCGTACAACACAAACACAGTTTAGGCCAGTCACTGTGTTGAAATATGTGACCCTGCAGCACAAAAGCAGTGTTAAGTCGCTGGGGTATATTTGTAGCAATAGCCAACAATACATTGTATGGGTCAAAATTATACATTTCTCTTTTATGCCATAAATCATTAGGATATTACGTAAAGATCATGTTCCATGAAGATATTTTGTAAGTTTCCTACCGTAAATATATCAAAACTTAATTTATGATTAGTAATATGCATTGCTAAGAACTTCATTTGGACAACTTTAAAGATGATTTTCTCAATATTTAGATTTTTTTGCACCCTCAGATTCCAGATTTTCAAATAGTTGTATCTCAGCCAAATATTGTCCTATCCTAACAAACCATACATCAATGGAAAGATTATTTATTCAGCTTTCAGATGATGCATAACTCTCAATTTCATAAGACTGACCCTTATGACTGGTTTTGTGCTCCTGGGTCACATATTGGCTGTATTAAAATATTATCAGCCTCATATTAATCTGAGATGCTCACAGTCTGCTCTCTACAATAAAACATAAGCATTTTGATCAATTAAATCAATTAAATTTGATTAACTCCTGTGTTGTCTGAAGTAATCTAAGAATAAAAGCATTAGCAATAAAATAAGAGACAGCCACAATTTTTTTTTTGTTCATCTGAACACCTTTGAGCTAAAATAATCACTTGAAGTTAATATTTCAATAAACCAATGATTAGAATGAGAATTATGAAAAACCAATCAGTATTAATACTTACTGTCTGCTGCGGATGATGTTTTGTCCTGTATCTCACACTGAAATTACAGCCTCAAACACACACATATCTAGCAGAACAATTAGCATAAAACAAACATTAACCAATCAGGAGAGAGAACAGAACAACACTCTGACCGGTCAAACCTCGTCTGAGATTTAGAAATATGCCAATGATATTCTCACAGTCTGTTCTGCAATAAAACATCAGCATGTGTTTGATAATAAATCACATTGTTTTGTATGCCTGGACGAATCGGAGAATGTAGAAGCAAAAGACTCCCAGACTTTTTTTTTGTCTATTGTTATTTTATTAATATTTATAAATCATTAGGATTTATTTATTTCAGTGGAGACACTGCAGGCAAAACACAGTTTTTTCATGCACCTGTCAAGTTTGAGATTTTGGGCTTTTTGGCTTTTCATAACGTGTTTTTTTCAGACTAGTGGAAAGAAACCATCCAGAAGACACTGTTAAGTGTTTCTTTTATAGCACTTTATCTATTCGTGTCAATAGGTTTAAATTACAATGCATATTTTTAAAGGCGTTTTCTCAAAATGAGTTTTTTTACAATACATGTTTTTAAAGGCCGTTTTCTCAAAATGAGCTTTTTCTCCTACACTGAGCCATGAATCTCCTCTTCAGTACACACCAAACTTTACATTTTTATACCTATAGTCTATATCCTGAAGGTTTTTACAGAGCGATTTGTTCATATATAATTTGCTTGATTATATACAACATTTTATTCCCCACCAAAATTGTGAAAATATAGTGTTTTCTGTCCGTTCTAAGCATTTGGAGTGACAAAAATGAGATAACTTTTGTAAAAACTTTTGACTCTAACAATTAAACAAGAATTTTGAAACGGACATCATTCAGTGTTTAGATTTTTGTACTAGAAATGTATGCAAATTAGCACATATTTCATTAAATAATGACTCATTTGCATATTTAAACCTAATATTTTAGAACACTTGTAATACAAAAAATGTTTGCAATTATCAATGTAATCAATCAGCTGGGTAAGTACGTTTTTTTTTACCATATTCACCTGCAGTGTCTCGCCTTAAATTGAGCATTTATTTATTTTATTTGATTAATTATTAGCTTTTTCCCAGTTTGGGGCAACCCTAAAATTAGGAAACAGACTCAATATACAGTAATGCATCCACAAGCAATAATGACGCACATTTGTTCGACTATGGTGTGTGTTTTATTGGTGTATTTTACAGGTTTCTGTGTGTGTATGAAACATCGAGACTGATCCTTCATCTGAGTTTAGAGTCAGTCTGTCCACACACACTCACACACACACACACACACACACACACACACATATCATTATTGTTTACATATGGACGGCTTTGCATTCTCTATTCTGCTATTTTCAAGATTCATATTTAGTTCAGAATAACATACATTCTATGGAAGCATATAGGTAGCAAAATTCAATTTAAAATGGAATATGCAAAATGGCATTCAAGCTGAAGGAGTTTTCATTAAGCGAGTGATTATTGAGCTCATGGCTATTTTAATTTCAGTCGAGTATTTATCTGTTCAACAGCCTGAATCACGTCGGACTTCTTGACTTTGTCTCCAAACTAAAAACATACGGGGAGGTGTTTTTAATCAAGATTTGCATTTATGAATCATATTTGCATGTCTTGAACATTGGCGGGAGGGTGTGATTTATTTTGGCAGGGGGTTGAAATGGTCTTTTTTTGAAAGAAATTAAATAAATAAATGATTTAAATGGATTTGTGAAAAGTAAAAGTATTAATTTGTACCAAATAAAGGCTAAATACAAATGTGGATGGCCTACTAGAGATCAAAAAGTAGATTTATAATGATTTAATCATGTTTAATATTTTTATACATTGCAATATTGTATTTTTTGGAGCATGTAAAACTATATTCCTTGCTGAAGTTTATTCAAATGTTTTATCTGTTTGCACGTGTTATAGACAACAAATCAAGTTTTTCTTCAGATGTGACACGTGTGAATGCATTTTCTTGGACTGAAATATATAGAGAGGGCAAAATATATTTTAAATGCTTTTAAAAATATATTTTTACACTTAAAATATATTTTCAAAAATTATGGAGGGTCAAATTACTCAAAATTAAATCATTAAAAAAATGTTGAAATATATAAATAAATCGTTAAATACGTAATTAAATAAATATTCATTCATTCATTTATTTACTTATTTATTTCCTCCACATTTCATTTTCAGGGTTACAGCTGACGGGACGTACCCGAAAACCTTAACCCTGAAAATGAAATAAATAAATGAATGAATACTTATTTATTTATGCATTTCTCTATGTATTTAATTAGTTTTGCATTTAATGCATTTATTTAATGTATAATGATTTACTTTTGAGTAATTTGGCCCTCCATAAAAAATGACCAAAAATACATTGGTAGAAAATATATATTTACGTAAATATATTTTGAAACATGTTTTAGCTAATATATTTTTGGACCATTTTTTGTATATTTAAAAATATATTTTTTGCTGTATGGGGTGACCATAGCAGAACTGACTTTACACATAAATCACTAAAAATCAGCAGAACAGCAGCTGATTCAGACACAATGGGGTTTTTGGTGTCACTCACCTGCGTCCAGTGTTCTGAGGTCGCTCTCACCGAGATGAGAGAGCGAGGCGCTCAGCGGCTGTGTGAGAAACAGCTCAGTGAAAGAGCGTAACGCCTCGATGACGGTCAGAGCGAGACGCTCCATCACTCACAGCACAGATGAAGGACGCTCCTGTGGTTTGATGATCAGTGTTCAGCAGCTCACCAGCTCTTTCTGGAGCTGATCCGGATCCAGTCATTGTGTAAGCTGGGAGGAGATTGACCTCTGTTCCCACAAACATTCACTCTTCTGCACTGATTTCTCACGCCGATTACAGCTGATCACACTCATTCTGGGTGGTTTTTTAAAGGTCACTCCAGCTTCTTTGGCTATTTGTATGGAGAAAACTATACTTGAGTTACTGAAATTTAAAATAGAAACTAAACAAGACATTTCAGACCCATTTTTCCTAAAAATCTCAAACTTAGTTTGGATTAACTTGATCAAAAACTCAAAGGCCTGGTTTCACAGACAGGGCTTAGACTAAGCCATAGTTCAATTAGGACATTTAAGTAATTTTTCATAAACGTGGCTTAGAAAACACATGACTGGTGTGCATCCTCAGTTGACACGTCTCAGACTTACATTTTAGTCTGGGACTAGGCTTAAGCCTTGTCTGTGAAACCGGGGGAAGATGTTTTGATTAGAGGTTTCATCACATCACTATCAGCACTAGCATTAGTGATGACTGATTCAAGGAACACACTAATTATGGAAAGTATAACACAACACAAAAGTTCAGTTACAAACACTATAATTTAATATCAGTATGCATGAGATTTAATTGAGCAGTAGCAGAGCTGAATGTGAAGCACACATCATGTTGTTATTAAGGCTGCATCCTCTTCTTCCTGCACGTGA
>NW_015549634.1:1224563-1239633 GCF_001515605.1 Sinocyclocheilus anshuiensis | reverse complement strand
TGTGTGAGTGTGAGTGTGAGTGTGAGACCTGTTGCTGGAGCTCCTGGTTCTGCTTGTATTTCTGGAACTCGATGGGATCCGGCGGTCTCTGCTCGATCAGCTCCGCGAGGCATACTGCGAGTCCATCTCAGCAAAACAATCCACCTGTACAACAGCTGTTTATTTATCCAAACATTAAAAAACCGCCGTCAAATTGCGTGTTATCGCTAACGTTAACGCGTTGACACCACTATAACATCAATATATAATGAATTCTCTATTATAGATCAGTGGTTGACACGTTGCTTTGTATTAGCGTGTTTTGTTTACAATCTCCATGGTAACAGCGCAGCATTGAAACACTTCCGGCTTGAAACAAACAAAAAAAGGCGGCAAGCCCAGCTAACAAACTCGTTGTGGGAACATTAATATTTCTAAAACGCTTGTCGTGATCTGAATGTTATTTAACAGTCACAAAAACGCTTTTACAACATTCTACTAACTTTATTTTCACCCAAAATAAAACGTTGTTTGACCGTCCATTTTTTAATATTCTAAGAAAAGTTAAATGTTCGATTTTTTATTGATTAGAACATTATTTAAAGGTTACAAAAGCATTTATTAGAACGTTTATCAAGCACAAATAACATCATAAGGCAAAAATGTTGATCTCAAAACGTTTTCTCTCATTGTTATGAGCACGTACTGTAGGCCTAAAGTAATTAATTACTCAATTGTTCAACTTATCTTCCTTCAAATACTAAAACAGATTCAACTATTTTAATAAATAAACAGTAAAGAAGCAGCAGGTCATGAATCTGATATATTTGCTGTGTGGACATGAAGATAAACCAGTAAAATATTACACAACTTTCTTACCGTAGAAAAGTGGTACATATATTGACAGCACAGTGCAAACAATAAAATGTAATTGTAATATAATTAAAGCTCACACATGGTTTTCTTGATAACAGACAGTGACTGATTCAAGAACACTTGTTAACTGAATATCAGGACACTGAATTATTAAGCACTTGAACTCGAGTTCATCATAAATCCAGACAGAAATATGCAAATATTGCCAATAGAGCTGCCAGTATATGAATGACCACACTAAAGTGCACATTCGTTTTGAGAAATCACATTTTTCGCAAAACAGCCCTTCCGTAATTATGTATTTACAGTTATACATTTTACTCCCAGACAGTCATAAACATGGCATTTCATGTTTTGCTCCTAAAAGGGCATCAAGGCATTCTCTGTTAATCTTAAAGGAACACGCCACTATTTTTGAAAATAGGCTCTATGCTAAGCTACAGCTAAAAGTGCTACCGCCAGACCCGGAGATCTGCTGAATGGATTCGAAAACGGTAAAACTCAACTGTTTAACTCTAGGGGAGTCGGAAAATGAACCTATTTTCAAAAAAAGTGGCGTGTTCCTTTAACAAAGAATTTTACAATTCTTCTACATTCTTAAATTCAGATTGTCTGTAATGCAGATAAAGGTTGTAAAGGTTTTTCCAGCAGGTTGCATGTTAATCCTCATGTTCTCTTTAGGCTGATGTTCACACGTCAGACGTTTGTCTAGACTTTCTCTAGTCTGTGTCTGTCCTCAGACGCGCCGGCTCGTCTCGTCATCAGAGCGGCGAGTGTTTCTGAAGAGATGGAGCCAAACTCGAGCGAGAAGGAGCTGTAAAACAGCAGCACGATGATGGCAAACATCCACTCCAATATAGCAGCCGCGTGCTGGAGAACAAAACTCTCCTGAATGAAAAACACACCGCCTGCAGGACACAGCATTAAGGAACAACTGCACAGCACTGTAAAAAAAAATGCAACTGCACATTTTCCAGTTTACGAAACCTTTTGAGTCTCAAATACTAAAAAATGCTATTTTCTTGAAACTACATAAAAACCCTTGTCAGACCAACAAAATGACCCCAAATGTTGTCCCAACTAGTCAAAACACAGTTGTCTGAACAAAGAATTTCATATTGTTGCAATGTTAAGGCTTTGTGAGAAATTATGCAGTTACTGTTATAGGATTATTGCTTTGCTGTTTGCCTACTTCATTTAAACTTTTTTGTTGTTGTTTCGTCATTATTGTTAGTTATTTGTTGCACTGTGATGTAAAGAGCTCATCTTTTTAACATTCGTTGATTGCCACTGTCTTGAGGTTTGTGTGCCTAGAGTATGTTCAATCACTTGTTATCTTAAAAGTTGTTTTACAAAAAAAAGACAACATTGTCTACTTATTAGACTAAGTTATCCATTATCGTTTGTCATTCGTAAACAAACATATATCTGATAATGTGGTGACTTTTTACACATTCTTTTTATCTTCCAGGTAACAGAAAACAATTAATTACCTCAATGACAGTAATTGTGGTTTAAGTTGCTGTAACAAGAATTTTTCTATTAGCAAAATAAGACAATCAGCATTGCGTTAACAAACAAATTTACGTTGGCCAAACAAGCTCTGTATCTTTACTGAGCAGAACTAAAAAACTATTGTTGAGAGAACTCAAAAGTCTGCCTTATTTTTTTAAGTTTAAGTCTCAACTATTTATTTTTTACAGTGAGCGTTTATGGCCATATGGAGCAGTTTTATGACTTAATGAGCACTGCATGTAGAGGATATTGAGTATGAGGGTGGTGAAGGCCAGTGCGGTGAGCGTCAGCCGTAGATGAGCCGTCTGGAAGTCTCTCGGCGTCTCGGCTGCGCGGTACGAAAGCAGCGTCTGCACGCACACAAACAGCAGACTGCCAGGGAAGGCCAGACCCGCGCCCACATAATGAAGGACTTTAGCATGGTCCACCTGCAGAAAACAGCACAGAGTCGACACAAGTTACAGTTTCAATCCCATTTCACTCTCAGAAAAAAAGGCACAAAATCTGGCACTGGGACGGTACCTTTATTCAAAGGTACTAATATGTACAGTTTAGGTTATAATACTTACCTTTAAGGTAATAACATGCACCCTTTAGTGGTAAATAAGGTACAAAAGTGTACTTTTTAAAAAAGCTACTGGCCCATTTGTATCATTTAGACCACTGGTTCTCACTTCCATCTTTGCAACATGACTTAAAACGAAGAAAAACAAGCTTTAAAATTAGCTTTAAAAAAGAGGCTAAAAATCAATATGTAAAACGACATCACATTCACAGTTGAAGTCAAAAGTTCACATACAAAATGCTAATTATTTTACCAAAATAAGAGGGATGTTATTGTTTATTTAGTACTGACCTGAATAAGGTATTTCACATAAAGGATGTTTGTTTACATATAGTACACAAGAGAACATAATAGTTGAATTTAGAAAAATGACTGTGATTCTTAAATGATTCTTAAAGAGGTCATATGATGGGCATGACGAAGCGGATATCGTCCTCTTTTGGAAGACCAAACAAAGTAGTTTCGCTTTCACAACGAAGCACACAGCGTCTTCACGACATGGCGGCAGCGGCAACAACAATACTACAGTGAGAATAAAAGTTACGCCTTCTCTCTTTGCGTGAACATTTGGGCGGCGTTATGCAAATCTTCCCACATAGTGAGGTAGACATGTGGGGGCGTGTTAGAACGAGCCGTTTTAGGTAGACGTGGCTAACTCTTAACTTTTATAAAGAATATCTCTTTGGATTTGAGACTTTAGTCTTTACAACTTTACAGATCTTCTTTATGCACCAAGAGCTTGTAACACTCCAAAGAGAAAGGAAAAAATGAAATCGCATCATATGACCCCTTTAATACTGTGTTGTTAGCTGAATGATCCACAGCTGTGTTTTTTTTTGTTTAGTGATAGTTGTTCACGAGTCCCTTGTTTGTCCTGAACAGTTAAACTGCCTGCTGTTCTTCAGAAAAAGGTCCCACAAATTCTTTGGTTTTCCAGCATTTTTGTGTATTTGAACTCTTTCCAACAGTGACTGTATGATTTTGAGATCCATCTTTTCACACTGAGGACAACCGAGGGACTTGTATGCAACTATTACAGAAGGTTCAAACGCTCGCTGATGCTCCAGAAGGAAAAACCATGCATTAAGAGCCTGTGTGTGTGTGTCTGGGTTTGAACCTGAAGCCCTTGAGTTTCTATCCCAGATCTCTAACCACTTTCACAGCTTAGTTAAAACACATCTGCACACACTTCTATCACTGCAGGACACGCAGACGGACACACATCAAACGGCCGAATGCCTTTGATTTCACACTTATGCAATAACACACAATAAGCGGACGTGCACAGGAGAGACGCTGTGCAGTGAGCTGTGTTTATCTGATCATATATTTCATAATACCTGTTGAAGCAAAGAAAAACACACATTTATGGGCTTATTCAAAGCTCTAATAAACTATAGCAGCAGGAAAGAAGTCTCAATGAATGAGGAAAAACAAATCATCTTTGTTCTTATGTTGATACAATTTGAAAGGGGCAGGCAGAGATCTGGAGGAGATGCCTGGACGAAGAGCAGCACTTAAGATGTTCCAGAACATTCTACCAAATCAACTATTCTGGAGATTTATTTTCATATGTATCCCCCAAATTTAAAAAGAGAGCCCTAAAGGAGTTAAAAACATCATAATCCAGTAAAATAAGTTTTAAAATATTGAACCTTGGTGAAAGTAGTGTATTAAAATGACAAATAATCTATATTATTTATTAAAATATAATAATGGTGTCTATGGAGAAATTCTCAAAAAGAGAAAAGAGAATTGCTGCTTTGTTCTTGTTTTCTTACTTGGAAGTTTCCCACAATCATGAGTCCTGCAGCACAGAGCCATCCGGCAAACAGACCCTCGATGTTCAACACGCTGTTGCTGTGCTTATGGATGAGTTGAGCGTAACGCAGCAGACCAATCACAATCACTGTAACACACGAAACAGAACAATCACCCTCACTGTAACACACGAAACAGTCCAATCACAGTCACTGTAACACACAAACCGACCAATCACAGTCACTGTAACACACAAACAGAACAATCACAGTCACGGTAACACAAACAGAACAATCACAGTCACTGTAACACAAACAGAACAATCACAGTCACTTTAACACATGAAACAGACCAATCACAGTCACTGTAACACACAAACAGAACAATCACAGTCACTGTAACACACGAAACAGAACAATCACACTCACTGTAACACAAGAAACAGTCCAATCACAGTCACTGTAACACACAAACAGAACAATCACGGTCACTGTAACACATGAAAAAGACCAATAACAGTCACTGTAAGAAACAGACCAATCACAGTCACTGTAACACACAAACAGAACAATCACAGTCACTAACACACAAACAGAACAATCACAGTCACTGTAGCACACAAACAGAACAATCACAGTCACTGTAACACACAAACAGAACAATCACAGTCACTAACACACAAACAGAACAATCACAGTCACTGTAGCACACAAACAGAACAATCACAGTCACTGTAACACATGAAACAGACCAATCACAGTCACTGTAACACACAAACAGAACAATCACAGTCACTGTAGCACACAAACAGAACAATCACAGTCACTGTAACCACACAAACAGAACAATCACAGTCACTGTAACACACAAACAGAACAATCACAGTCACTGTAACACACGAAGCAGACCAATAACAATTACTGTAACACAAAACAGAACAATCACATCAAAAACAGATTAAATATGCTGAAAGAGCTGGTAGAGTCAGATGAGTGTTTCTATCGTTCAGAACTGAATCAGTGAATCACTCACCCAGGAATGAAGCAGTGCTGCACAGTAGACTGAACCAGCAGCTCTCTGGAGGAACACCGCCACATTTACTGCACACACATCAGCAGGATCAAAAACATGTCTGACAATATATAATTTTTGCTCATCTTCTAATAAAATGTGATGTTTTGGTACCTGATGAGTGGGATGTTGTCCAGCGTGCAGCACAGATCAGATCCGCTCTGAAGAACCAAAGACGTCTCACAGGTTGAGTTATATACCCTACAAACACACACATACTGTGACAATATTTGCTGACTGCATGCATAAAATAAGTTAAAACAAAGATTTTGCAAGGGTTTTGATTTTTAACATTGAGATAACTAAACTCTTGAGATAGAAAACTGTATAGTTTGGCATTTAACAGACTGATCAATCTGAACAAACACAGAGACGTGACAGTCAAACCTCTTCAACCTCAAAATCAATGTGATCTAATCAAACACTTCAGCAAAATCTTATTCAATTATTGTTGAGGACATTCTATTGATATCTGAATAAATCAATCACAGCATGCTCTGTGTTCCACTGAGAGAGGGTTCAATATTCACCAGTTATTCACAGGACAAACGTGCTGATTGTAAAGGGCCATCGCATATCTGTGAGACAGAGAGAGAGAGACAGACAGGTTAAAAGAGTACAGACTACTTTCAGAAATCCAACATGTCTTTACAAACGTTTTCAGGTCAACTGGGCAAAGCTGATTCTTAATTACTGCTAAATGAGTTTTGCAAAAAGATTTGCATAGAAACTGTTAACAAAGTGATACATTTCTGAAAGGTATTTAACTCCACTCGAGCTAACATTTAATTAAAACACATTGCAAACGCATTTAAGGATTAAATATAAACATTATGATTAAATGGATAAACTCCAATTCTCTAAGACAAAGTTACAATATATTCAGTAATATATACAATACAATTTTAAAACCAAAATATACTTTTTTCTCAATATATCAGCCATTATTGTTAACTACGGTAGAACTTAAACCGTAAAAAATATTCATTACACGACATGAACTAATAGAAAAAAACATAAATAAACTAATATAAAAAAAAAAAAATGAAAACAGAAAATATAAATGATCTAATTTAAAATATAAACAAAACTAGTATATCAATGATACTAAAATAACACTGCAACAGAAATAGGTACTTTACTCTTAGTAAAATAATCACATCTTCTGTAGTTTAAATGCATTCAAGGTTTTATTGAAATGAAATCGCCAGATTAACATAAACTCTTAATAAATACTCACATGATCCAGATTCCAGGCAGTGTGAACACAGGCAAACTGATGGGAACCAGAAACCACAGAGACATTTTCCCTCGTCCTGAAGAGCTTCTCTGAATCATTGCATCAGATCTAACTCCACTCATCTTCATTCAGTGTAAAACCTCACAGATCAACACATGACAGCAAGTGTTTTCTGTCAGTGTCTGGTGCTGTGTTTTCAGACACAGTGAGAGAGGAACACATGAGGTCTGATCTAATGCTCCTCCTCTCCTCTCATGTCCAGCAGAGGGCAGCATTTCTCATTAAAATAACGCCATATGGCTTCAGTGAAAATTCTATTGATCACAGCAATAAATTAGAGTTTAACAGAGATTCACACAGAAAACAGCTGTTTCAAATTCTAATAACATTTCACAATTTTCACATTATTTTTGACCAAATAAATGCAGCCTCGGTGAGCACAAGAGACTTCTTTCAATAACATTAAAAAATCTGCCTGACCCCACTTTTTTGAACTCTTAAGAGATTCTGAACAAAAGATCTGAGAAATGACAGAACTAAAAATATGTTTATTAAGAGGTTTATTATTAATAAACACATGCTTCAGAACGTTCCTTCAGGACTTTGCAAATAAACTCATATTTTAAAATGAATAAAACATTTGGTTAATTGTTCATACAAAGAGAGGGTGAGAAAAATACACTCAAATGATGTTTGCTAAGCTCTAGAAGAACAGATAAACTGGCGATAACTGAAGATAATGAATCTCTGAGACAACACCTGAATCTACCTGCTCTGACAATCAACCAGATCAGCTCAAATGCTGTATGTTGACTAACCAGAAAGACGACTTTACACCGTCTGACAGGCCTCGACAACCACAAACACAATATCAACTCTGTGTTCTCCAGACAAACTTGTTTAGAGTTACACATAGATCTTTCTGACGTACTGAAGTGCTATATTCACAGTAAGTGTAGGACTCAGAAGTGCTGAAATATAACACACTAAAGAGAGTACTGTATGTCACGTGCAGCATCTGTTTTACAGTAATACATACTGAGAAAACCTGCATATGCTCATTTTTACTGACACTTTTAAACATTTTAAACTCTATAAACTGCAAACCCTTTTAAATTCTTTCTTGCATGTCTGCATTTGCAATGAAATTTTGTGCAAATTAAATTTGGACATTTTATGGCAAATGCAGTTGTGTGTGAATATACTGTAATATTCAGCAGCTCAACTTTTTGGGATTTTTTTGCTGTTTTGAAGGGTTTTGATCACTCATGTTTGTAACAAGTCAACATTACACGATCAATGGTTTCATTGTTACAGTCATCAGAGGAGAATGTGTGGCTTTGTTTCACTGGGATAAAATCAATGCTTTAACACACAAGATGTGTATCATTAACACACGTTTAACTCATTCATTTATAAAAAAGGAACATTTGATCAAAGTCACATTTCACCCTAAAACCATTAGAAAAACATTTAAAATCACATATTTTGCATGAATGAAATAAAGCCTATTTTAAGAACACTTTTTACCATTTTTTTTGCATTGTGATATTTTCATAACAATTAACCAAGTTATGCACAGCTTATAAAAATAGCTACTGGAATTCAATAATTTCTTCAAATAAAATCGACAACTTAAATGCTGCACAAGAAATACTCCTTCCATTAAAATAATGAGAACATGGAGATTTAACGTGCACTAATTGTCATTAAAAAATGCCTACGTAAGCATATATACATATCCTATGTTTAGGTTTAGTAATTTTACTCTAATGGCAATGTATAGGTGCTTTTCTATGCAATTAAAGTGAAATAACTTATATATATAACATATTTAAAAAAAAAATAATTTTTTTTTCCCCCAATTTTTTAATGGTCCTAAAACTAGGCTTTATTTTTATTTCTTCTTTTATTTCATTCTTCTTCTTTAAACTTAATTTAACCTCTGAGCGTGTAAACTAGTGTTTTCAATTCCCTTTATGGATGGTTTTGCATTATTTTAAAGGAACAGGATGGATGTGATGAGTTTTTCTCACTCTCGTTTCTCTCTCTTCTCGTCTCCAGAGCGCTTGAGGTAGGACTGATAGAAGAAGACAAGGAAGAGCAGCAGGTAGCTAAGGTACATCACAGAGGCGTAGATGATATTGTGCATGGTGGAGAAGCAGTGGATGTCATGTTTCCAGAGGTAGAGGAGCCCCAAGACACTTAGCCCCATGAGCATCTGCGTGATCTGCATGAGCGTGATCAGCATGGCGAAGGGTCGCGGCACACAAGCGCCGGCTGCTTTAGCCGTGTAGTAGCTGTACATGAATGCATGGACGGTGTAGTTCATGGTCATGAACCAGCCGCCGCCGGCCACACGGTCTTTATACGTGTACCAGCTGTAGAGCAGGACGGTGATGTGATGATACCAGTGCAGGAAGATCAGACGCTGCTTACGCAGGACGATGAACACCGTGTCCCCTGAACAACACCACAAACACAACACAAGCAACTCTTGACATGCATATCACAAAAAATAATTTCAACTGGCCTTCGAAGACACTAATGCACTTATAATGGAAATCTAGAGTTATTATGCATGCATAAATTAATGCAGGGTAATAAAATCATTTGCTAAGCATATCTGTGCGAAGTTATTTTACATTTACATGCATGCGTTTGAAAGGTTTACAAACACATGGTGTACATTTGATCAGTTCTTGCTTTCACCCAGAAGTTATCTTTTATGCAATCTTTTAACTCCCATCGTAAGAATGCAAAGTCAGTAACATGATATGCATGAGGATGCTAGAAAGCGTTGAGATGTAACTATACGTTATTTGATCAGTCACATTTCACCCCAAAATCATTAGAAAAACATATGTTGCATTAATAAAATGAAGCCTATTTTAAGAACATTAAGATTTTTTTGCATTGTGACATTATTTTCATAACAATTATTACCTTGTATTTTAGTGTAAAAAATACCGTAATTCAGTGATTTTTTTACAATTTAAATTAACAAGTTAAAGGCTGTACACTGAAAAAAAAATAGTTTTTGAAGTTGCAAAACGAAAATTACATAACATTTATGAATGTTAATTAATATTAAGTTCAAAATTTAATACATTATTAAAATGTAAAGTTAACTTATGTACTGTGAATTAACATGAACATGAATATTTTTATTAACTGACATTATAGAAAATTAATAAATGCTGTAAAAATATATTGTTAATTTTTAGTTAATGTTAGTTAATGCATTAACTAATGTTAACCAAAAGAGACCTTATTTAAAAGTGTTACCAAAACCTTTAATTATCTATAAGATTTTAGGGATCTATAAGCATTTGTGAAAAATTTTGTCTGCATTACAGCTTAGTATTACAGACAAAATCACAGATATAAATGAAGAGACTTTTAAACCAAGAGTGTAAAATAGAGTCTCTCTCTCTCTCTCAAACACAAACACACACACACACACACACACACACACACACACAGAAAGAGAATAATATATAAAACTTTTGTAACAATTTACAATAAGGTTTTAGTTGTTAACATTAAATAACTATGTTAGTTAACATGAACAATATTTATATAGCATTTATGAATCTTAGTTAATACTATGTTCAAAATGTACTACTACATTATTAACTAAAATGTATAGTTAATGTATAATGTCTGTCTAATGTATAATGTTAATGTCTGTAACATCCCTGAGCATTTTAAATTTATGAAACTAAGCATGTTCCTAAGAATGACTTGTTCTCCATATGTAAAAAGTTTTGTTTGGATAATGCACTTTAAAGATATAAGAAAATTACTGCTATGTTTTTTTACTGTTACTCTTTTTTAGAATCACAACAGTCAAATCTATGAGATGATGTAAATTCAGATGAATGTCATGTCACAGGACGTCATAGGTCAGTATCAAATGAGTGTCAAATTATTATTTCTTACTGTATTCCAGGGGGCGCCGTAGAGCCCCTGTGCCACGCCAAACACAAACACACACACACACACACACACACACACACACACAGAAAGAGAATAATATATAAAACTTTTGTAACAATTTACAATAAGGTTTTAGTTGTTAACATTAAATAACTATGTTAGTTAACATGAACAATATTTATATAGCATTTATGAATCTTAGTTAATACTATGTTCAAAATGTACTACTACATTATTAACTAAAATGTATAGTTAATGTATAATGTCTGTCTAATGTATAATGTTAATGTCTGTAACATCCCTGAGCATTTTAAATTTATGAAACTAAGCATGTTCCTAAGAATGACTTGTTCTCCATATGTAAAAAGTTTTGTTTGGATAATGCACTTTAAAGATATAAGAAAATTACTGCTATGTTTTTTTACTGTTACTCTTTTTTAGAATCACAACAGTCAAATCTATGAGATGATGTAAATTCAGATGAATGTCATGTCACAGGACGTCATAGGTCAGTATCAAATGAGTGTCAAATTATTATTTCTTACTGTATTCCAGGGGGTGCCGTAGAGCCCCTGTGCCACGCCCGGGTCCCAGCCTCTGCGGCGTCCTAATGGCCGCAGATTCCAACAATTTTCAAGAGTTTTTGAGCATGTTAAGGCCCCCAAAAACCCCGGAATGTAAAAAAAATAAATAATAAATAATAATAAATCCTTAGAAGAACAAGAGGGCCCTGTGCCTTAATGGCTTGGGCCCTAATAAGAATATGATTAATTACAAGAAAATTATTTTCAGTTTTTCTGCTTCGAAATTGCATGTTTAATTCAATATGTTATTTGCAATTTCTTTGTAGTTACTGAAATTTGAGTCAAAATTGTTTATACACTCAATTTTTTTCAGTGTACAACTGTCATGTAAATGCTTTACAAATTAAATAATATATAGATGTTTCAATTTTTTTATGTTATAATAATGAGAACATGAAGCTTAAATGTGCTTAATTGTCATGAAAAATATCACAATGCAAATAAATAAATAAATGGCTTAATTTTGCTGATGCTAAATATAATTTCTTGTATTTTCGGGTGAAATATTCATGAAGATGTTTACATAAGCAAACTAGTACCCATAACACATAACCACAAGTTAATCTGGTTAGACGAGTATTCTTACCACTACACTTTACATCTCAAATAACACATTTAAATGTGTATAATAACACAAAAATATGAGTGTCACATTTCTGCTTTTAAGCCATTTACAACAAACTGTAAATGCAATTTTTGTTTGTTCTTGGACAGTCATAATTATTTATGATAATCAACAGAGTGTCACAAATGCAGTGCATAAATGTTTTGGACCCGGAACATTAATTTTAGGTGTTAAATGTTGGGGGTTCGAGTTTAAAGTTTAAATAAACTAAAGGTCTGAATGATTTTCTGTACTTTACAGGCGTTAAAAAATAAAAATCTAAAACTGTGACACCTGCCAGACTTTCCAAACACCTTTACATAATATGCATGATTTTGCACTATGAAAAATTATTTTTCAAATATTAATAGAGTATGTTTTACATGAAAATACAATTTCAGTCTTTCAACTTCAAAATTTCATGTTTAATTCAATGTGTCACTTGCCATATGTGACCCTGGACCATAAGGGTAAATTTTTCAAAATTGAGATTTATACATCATCTGAAAGCTGAATGCTTTCCATTGATGTATGGTTTGTTATGATAGGACAATATTTGGCTGAGATACAACTATTTGAAAATCTGGAATCTGAGGGTGCAAAAAAATCTAAATATTGAGAAAATCACCTTTAAAGTTGTCCAAATGAAGTTCTTAGCAATGCATATTACTAATCAAAAATTAAGTTTTGATATATTTACAGTAGGACATTTACAAAATCTCTTCATGGAACACGATCTTTACTTAATATCCTAATGATTTTTGGCATAAAAGAGAAATGTATAATTTTGACCCATACAATGTATTGTTGGCTATTGCTGCAAATATACCCCAGCGACTTAACACTGCTTTTGTGCTCCAGCGTCACGTTTCTTTGTAACTATTTGTGAAATTTACTAGCAGTTTCTAAGTGAATATAGTTTCAAAGTAATTCCTACTCCAGTTCCAATTCTTTTCACTGAAGAACAAAGGAATAATGGATGAATTATGAGCTGTATTTACTCACTTTTATCCAAAGCAGTCACAGAGTCAGCAGTTAATGTGAAAGTCTTACCGAGCTCAGGCGCTTTACTCAGAGTGAAGGCAAACGCCCAGAACTTGCTGACAGGGGCGCCGAAGAACTCCGTGTCACACACAGACTCCTGAAGCCCGCGTGACCTCACCATATTGAACATGTACCAGCCTGTCCGCATCGCTCCCGTTATACTGACAGACAGACAACAGCAATGAGGAAACACACCATATCTGTTCCATTCAGAGAATCAAGAGAACTCACAGAGGAGAGATACCTCAAACTGAGCTCGTATCTGATCCAAGAGACTTCTCATCAAAACAGAGTAAAACTCACCGCCACAATACAAGGGTTAGTTCTGGTCCTTCATGGAGGCCCATTAAAAAAATTTAAATGGGCATAAATGCAACTCACAATGACTTTTTTGTCACATTTCTGAGAAAAAAGGACAGAATTGTGATGCATAACCACAGAATTACAAGATATAAACAGAATTCTTAGTGTTTTTCTAGCAGTTCTGAGTTTACAGCTCACAATTCTAACATTATTTTTCTCAGATTTCTGAGTTTACATCTCACACTTATGATTTTTTCTCGCAATTTTGAGTTTACATCTCACACATAATTATGAAAATTTCTCGCAATTTTGAGTTTACATCTGGCAATTCAAAAAAAATTCTCTGATTTCTGAGTTTATATCTCACAATTCTAACAGTTTTTTCTCATAATTTTGAGTTGACATCTTACAATTCTAAAATGTTTTGACTTTTCTAAGAACTGCGAGATAAAACTCAAACTTCAGAGAAAAAGTCAGAATTGCGCGGTGTAAACTCAAGTTTATATCTCACAATTCTGTTTCCCCCACCACAGAATATGAAATAAAATAAAAAAGCAATTGCAACTTTTTATCTCACAATTCTTACTGTTTTTCTCAGATTTGCAATTCTGAGTTAATATCTCGCAGTTCCTGTATGATTTTATCAGACGGCAGGCGTCTCACCTGAATATGGCCAGACTTAATGACCAGAGCATAAGAGGCTTCCGCAGCTCCAGCTTCTGTCTGTCCTTCATAAAGACACGTCCAAGAAATATAACCACCACATACACACCCGACAGTACAAACGCTGCTCCCCTGAAACACACAGGATTCACTTTAAGACCTGATGAAATCATATACATAGAGATATTACATATATGTGTGGATATCAAAGAATAAAAGTGACAGCAAGGCAAGGCTTATTTATGTAGCGCATATAAATTTATTTATATAGCATACATTCATACCGGTAATTCAAAAGTGCTTTACATAAAAATATTTTAAAATATAAAATAAATTTTAAAAAATACAATAAAAGATGTAAAAATTGAAGAAAATAATAAATTAATTCAAAGGACAACCTCAAGCTCATTCAAGAGCTCAACAGGTTTATATATAACCACTCTGTCCTGATCTGAACCTGCAAATAAAAGGTTTTTGGACGCTTTATTTGAACATGGGCAGATCTTGACGTCACAATCAGCTGAAAGGTCAAAGGTGAGTGAATCTGTGCCGTCCTCGTGAACCTGTCTTATCACCGACATCGATCCATCAATCACAGCAGAGTCATAAATCTCCTGTAAAACTGTCTGAACACTTATATAGTTCACAGGCACACACATTAATGCACTGAATCATCAGTTCTTGTTTGTTAATGTGATATTTAAGATGAAAGGTCAAAAGGTGATTCTCTCAGACTTTATTGCTTCATTTTAATGAGTAAGGAGTGTTTAAACATACTACCTACTGACTTTATGAAAGCTTAAAGCAGAATTCATGTTAGAAATGTGACATACATTGCACATTTTAAGTGTCTTGTACTGTCTGTTACTATTTTTTTATTATATAATAAGTATTATAATGTATTGCATATCAGACTTTATGTG
>NW_015549634.1:1223767-1224394 GCF_001515605.1 Sinocyclocheilus anshuiensis | reverse complement strand
TGTATATATATATATATATATATATATATATATATATATATATATATATAGCATCCCAGCCTATTCTATTTTATTCTGCTTTTGTGTATGCGTTATAATATAGTTCATTCATCAGGAGTAATAGAATGAATTCAAATGAATCAGTGATTCGCTTCTGATAATTCGACTCACCAGTTCTGCTCAAACCATTCCTGCGCGGCGCGATCGTTAAACTGACGCTCGAAGTCAAACGCGTGAAGCGACTCGTTCATCTTCATCATACTGTAAGTGTTTATATCTTCAGCAGGCGAACCTGAAGTGATGAAGGTGTTTCCGCGAGGAACCGGAGAGCATCGGCTGCGGAACACGCCTGCGGAACTTCATAATTATATGCGGGAGGGGGAGGAGTCAGAGCTGCAGTCTCATCCAATCAGCATCAAAATACGCGTACACGGTTGCATTTTTTATTAGACGAGCACGTTTCCCACGTTTTATATTTATGAGCAAAAATTTGCAAACATATTTGCACAAACACAGCCACACACTCACACACACAAACACAAACACTCACTCACACACACACTCAAACTCACACTCACACACACACACACACACACACACACACACACACACACACACACACATATA
>NW_015549634.1:1209609-1219133 GCF_001515605.1 Sinocyclocheilus anshuiensis | reverse complement strand
ACACACACACACACACACACACTCTCACACTCACTCACACTCACACTCTCTCTCACTCACACACACACACTCACACTCACACTCACACACACACACACAAACACACACACACTCATACTCGCACTCTCACACACACTCACACTCACGCACTCGCACTCGCACTCACACACTCAAACTCACACACTCGCACACTCACGCTCGCACACTCGCACTCGCACAGTCACACTCACACACACACACACAAACACACACACTCATACTCACACTCTCACACACACACACACACACTCACACTCGTATTCGCACTCAAACTCACACTCACACACACACACACACACACACACACACACACACACACACACACATATATATATATATATATATATATACCATCCTGAAAGGGGTTAAGGAGCATCCAGGCCAGTTCCCACTGTCTTCCCGGCTGTCCGACTGCTAAACAACTCTGTCAATGGACTATAAAGGGTAAGTCACAATGACCCGATAAACTCGATAAACCTGATATAACTTAGGTTATTGGGACACACATTCAACTTAAAAACAAGGGGGCGACATTAGTGTTGCTATAAACAGTTACCAGTTAAATAAATCTCCCAGTTATGAATGCCTTTCTGTGTTGTTGTTCAAAGCATTGAATTAAAATAAATAAATAAACAAAACTTACTTTAACTAATTAGCTCCGAAAAATTGACCTGAAATGGAAAACTCACCATAAAAGTATAGCGCCCCTTGCGCTAAATCACAGTCAGACGCAATGGAAGTGACATCTGTTGTTGAATTTGTTTGAAGGTATAAAATTATTTTTCAATTACAATCTATACTTGTGCTCTTATTATTTCAGTTATTTTGCCTTTAATGTAAATAAACATGTGCAAACAATATACTTGCTCTTGCGAATTTATTTGGATGTTAATTACATTGTGCAAACTGTCTCTTTAATACCACGTGGTTTATATACATGTTGCTGCTGATTGGGCTGACATGTTTGACACACCCACCAAACAAGAGAAAACGCATCTCAAACCCGTTACACACCGTTGCACACCGTTTCCAGGAAACATGCCGTTCAACCCGGAAGCCGTAGCAAAACGGTGCACACTGGTTTGAGCTTGAACATGCCCCAGGTTCGTGGGTTTTTCCCGACCCCGCCCCCTTCTCGCTACCACTTGCTTCCCGTCGTTACACTGTCCTAACTAAATAAAGGCAAAACGCCCAAAAAATAAGTATTTTTAAGCAAAACACTCGTAAACGCTTTACAGCACAAACAAATTAATGAAAAACTGAATTAATTAATTCATAGATAAATACATAAATACATATCGTGAAAAGACATGATTAATTTTACATTTATAATTTGTGGACTGTTATGTAAATAACGGATTTCCGTCGAGTTTATAACGCACAATTCTGACTTTAAATCTTGCTTTTTTTTTTTTTTTTTGTAATTGTGAGGTATAAACTCAGATTTGCGAGGAAAAAATCGGACTTGTGAGATAAAAGCTCGCAACTATCTTTTCTTTAATTTGCTTCCATACTCCACTCCTCTCCCGCAAACAACAGTAATGGACTTGAAGGACCTGCGGACTTTTATTTTGAAAAATCGCACTGTTCCGTGTTTAAATGCGCCGCTGCTGCGTCCTGCTTCACTGCTGTAGTTTATATGTGTCTCAAAATCATGCGAAAAGCTGCACAAACTCACTCACTGCAAGTATGTCATGATGTATTTTTCCAACTGTTATTAAACTACATCCATCAAGCATTACTACTCTTATCAGCTTTGACAGCAACCGCTTTAAAGGGCTTTCATCTGAATGATGCGTGTTTGCTATGATATAGTTCATAATTCACTAATGCATGAAAACACAAGATCCTCAGTTCCTTCCTGACGTGTGTGTGCAGTTGTCTGTTGTTCCTGTTATCAGTGTGTGACAGATGTGTGTTTTTATGGGCGTTGTTGTATGAAATGCTGATATTTGTTTGACTGAAAGGACATTCAGCTGACAACATGTCCACGTGTTCTGGTCTACTAATAATAAAATATAATTAATAATTAATTTTTGTGGCAATAAAAATAGATGTAGGTGAAGTGAACTTTACTTAAAATACATATGTAATAGCAATGAGGCAATAATAATTAGTTCAAATAAAGTATCAAAAGCAATAAATCATATGGTTTTATTGAACAAAACTGTTAAAATACTGTATTATAATGTAATAGAGCCACTGATCTATATATAATTATAATATAATACAATCTCTATTATAGATCAGTGAATAGAGCTAATGTACATCACACATTACAACAAAGGCCTGCAGGGCGCCAACGGCCTGATGATTGTTTTTACACATTACTGTGCGATCTAATACTTGTTTAATATTGACCAAGCACCATTAAATTCAAATGTCCACTTAATCTTTAATATTTGGCCATTTCTTTAGGACAGAAATGCTGTAGCCACTGTAATTGAATGAATATGTGGACATCAAAACGTGTAAACTCAGGAGTGAGGGTTTGAGCTTTTATTTTGAAACCGCGAGATAATGATGTATTGTCCTGTGTTTGCGTGGATTTTTAAATGATTTACCTTACAAATATGATGAAATGGCGCATGTTGCGTTCCCAGATGAACGTTATAATAAACCCAAACTCACAACAACATGCAGAGATGGAGTTTGAGCCGCTGCACACGTGTAAATGATAACAGTTCCTGTAGAACTACTGTGACACGTACTTAACCTACACGCCTATAACTGCATCACATATAATTATTTAATTAAATCGTAGCGTTTGTGAATTCACAGTTATGCTTAATTATGATTTTTAAACGGGCTTAATATACCATGCAGCCTTGGAAAACAGTCTAATAATGTGTTTTATGGATTCTCGTCCGTGAAATGCGCCACTTCCGGTATTTTGCCGGTTAGTCGACACAGGCAAAATGAAGTCGATTATTATTCTTTAAATCGAATAGTCGAGTCGAGTCGACGAATCGCAACAGCCCTACTGTCAAACGATTAATCGCATCCAAAATAAAAGTTTTTGTTTACATAATATATGTGTGTGTGTACTGTGTATATTTATTATGTATATATAAATACAAACATATGCATGTACATATTTAAGAAAAATATGTAACGTTTATATATTAAATGTATTTATATATTTATAAGAATATAAATATAATGTAAATATTTTCAAAATATATACTGTATGTGTGTATTTATATATATACATAATATACACATACATATACAAAAATGTTTACAGCACTATTTGTAGCATGTAATGTATCCCCAAATTCCCAAACAGCTGTCAATCAAAATCAAACAAAAATATTATATTTAAAGTTTTTTTTTAATCACTGATTGTAAACTACATCAGCACAATCATCAGAGATGGAGCAGTCAGAAGCAGTTATTTGTGTAAATGCAATGCTAAACATTAGCATGTTTTTCTCCATCGTCATGTCCCTTTAGGGGCTCCGTAGAGCTCTAGTAATCCAGATTCAGAAATCTGGAAAAGTGTGTATCTGGATCAGGGTGATCCAATCCAGTTTTGCTTTGAAAAACCAGCACAAAACTAAGATGTGTTCCCTGATCCTGGATCGATAAACGTGGGATCTCCAAATCCAGATCATTCTGATCCAGACTAAACTGGCCCCTGAAGTGGAATAATGTTGTTGTGGTTTATTAGATATGAACTCTTTGTGCTTGTGCTCTGGAAACACCAGCTCTTTGAGCCCGAGAGGTTTGGAGGTCTGATCTTCAGCAGCGTTAGAGCCGTGGAGGCCGTGAAGAGCTGCTTAGACTCTCAGGAACACAGACACAGTGAGTCTGGATCAGCAGATGCAGGAAACCATGCTACAAGCCTCTGGAGATGTTTTTGCTTCATATTGGATGGCTAATATGTTATTTTTTTGTTATATATTATAGTATGTCATAAAATTACATTTTAACAAAAGAGCAACTCTGCCATATAGGATTTACAAATGCAGAGTTATTTTAGTATCATTATAGCTTGTATTAATATTTTGAATTTTCAGTTTATATTTTTCTGTTTTCATTTGAATTTTAGTTAATGTTTTAGTGATTTTGCTCGGTATTTTTGTCATCTTTAGCAGTTTGTCTGTATAGTTTTAATTCATTTTTATTTCAGTTTTAGTTTTTGTTATTTCAAATTAAGCCAAATTAAAATGAGAAATGTTGGCATGGCAACTAGCTGAAATAAAAAGAAATTCAATATTTTTTATTTATAACATTTATTTTATTTCAAGTAACAAACATGTTTTTTAATGGTTTTAATTATAGTTTCAGCTATAAATAACCTTGAACTGCAATAAAAGTTATAAAATGAATTAGTTGTTATGTGTAAGTGTGTGGAAGGATAATATGAAAAGTGCTGATGATCTTTCAGATGTAGAAACTCATAAATGAGGGGCATTATATTAATTCAGTTATATTAATTCTCAAACATTAAAGCAGTGTTTCTGTCTTTGATTTTCTAGGGAATGCATGAATTAAAAAAAGTTTAGCTTGAATACAATGATAAAATCATCTGTCAATTGCATGCATGTAAATGTTACTGTCTGTATAAGAGAATAAGAGTTTAGTAACTGCTCACAGTAATCTCAGCCACTAGAGGCCACAGTTTTTATCACTTTTTATAATGAATGATTGGATGGATGACTAAAATGATGAAGACACTTCAAGAAAATGCCTGATTTTGGACCATTACTATTTTATTTTGTGTTGTGACAAATATATTATGACAGTTTAGCATAGTATTTGTAGTATTGTAGTTCATTTATGTTGTTTTTGTTCTACAGAATGGGACGCAGTGAAAGACAAATGGAATGAAAACTCAGTTTATGTGGTTGGAAAAACGACAGCATCTTTAGGTATGAAATCATTTCACACACACACACACACACACACACACACACACACACACACGGATCAGCGTGTAAGCACACAATTATCAGTGTTTCAGGAGTGCGCTAATGAGACGAGGCCGTTAACATCTGCTGGAAATCATCACTGTGTTCTGCATAAACAGCGACTGATTGATAAAAGCAGTGTATGATTTCTGACACGATGACTCTCTGATTCATTACATTCAAACACAGCAGAACAACCACAAACACTCATCATCATCATCCTCAGCATCAGCAGCATTTCCTCTCGCTTAACATGTTAATTTAGCTGATAATCACTGTAGTAATAATTGATTGTGTTTACAAGAATAGTTCATCCTTAAATGAAAATTCTGCCATCATTTGCCTGTCCTGAACCTGTTTTTCTTTCCTCAACAAAACTTAAAAGGAGAAATTTTGAATGTAAAAAATAAGCTGTTTTACATACAGTGAAAATGAATGGTGACTTGGACCGGCAAACTTCAACAATCACACTGTGAGCCAAACCATATTTATCTGTGAGGAATAGAGCCACGGTTGTTGTTCACTAATAATATTTCCTTTTATCGCAGCTCTGAAACCTTATTCAACATCAAACCTGATGCAACACATGTTAATGCATGTTTAATTCCAACAAGCATGCATTCAATTGATTGACTTTTACATTGCTACAATAAATAAACAAATAAATAAACGCTCTTCTTTTGAACTTTCTATTCATCAAAAAAAAGAAATCGACAAAAATATGAAGCAGAACCATTTTAGTATCATTGATAAACTATTATAGTTTTTGTTAATATTTTGAATTAATTATTTTTATTTTATCACTTTTCATTTAAATTTTTGGTTAAAGTTTTAGTAATTCTGTTGTTTTTGTCATTGTTATTAGTTTTTGTATTGTTAGTTATTTTTTTATTTTTTTATATTTCTAGTTTTTGTTTTACTTTATTTAGTTTAAGCTATTTTAGTACTTTATTAAAACTAAACAAAAAAGAGAAATGTTGCTTTGGCAAATAGCTAAAAATATTTATAGAAATTCTGTATATATTATCATTTTTATAACAAATATTTACAAAGAATATTTTTTATATTTTATGTTATTTCTGTTGCTTTCAATTTATGATTTTTTAAAATTATTTTAGTTTTAGTTAACAAAAATAACTGAGCTGTTTTCACCATTGATAATAATAAATTTATATTAAATGTGACACTGAAAACTGGAGTAATGATGCTGAAAATTCAGCTTCGATCACAGAAATAAATTAAATTTTTACAACATATTCACAGAGAAAACAGTTATTTTAAACTGTAATTCTATTTCACAATTTTTACTGTATTTTTGATCAAACAAATGCAGCCTTGATGAGCAAAAGAGACTTCTTTCAAAAACATTAAAACACTTAGTGTACAGCAAACAGCCTCAACACACGTTTGCATGATCTCACAGACTGAAGGAGAGACGGTTCTTGTTGGTCATTATTCTCATTCACATGTTCTTCCAGCAGAAGAAAAGACACGTTCTCTGTCTATACATGTGTTCAGTGTAATTTAAACTAAGACACTATTTGTTAGTCTTGGTCAACAGCTGCCAAAGCCCCTCCCCTTCCTTCTCATTAATATGCAAATGAGCAGCTCTGGACAGAGGCGTGATGTCTTCAGTGTGAATGGAGCTGAATAATACATCGCATGTTTGAAAAGTGAATCTAAAGGCATCTTTACACAGCTGAGTTAAGGCTGCTCTGTGCCACATTAAAGACAAAATTAAGCCTGCTCTGACCCACCTCGGCTCCTATATTAAAGTATTCAATTCTAATTTCTGAAATGCATTTATGCCACCTCTAAGCAGCATTAAACAGTCCGAGTAAAGACACGAAAACGCCACTTCAGAAGTGCTTCTGAGCCACATTTGCAAAGCAAAGAAGCAAAAAGTCTTGTTTTCTAAAAAAACAAGTTTGTCCAGTAATGAGGATCATTGAGCTGTTGTCATGATTCTCCGTAGACTCTATGAGATCCGTATTTAAGACGCTCAGAGGAACACAGATATGGATTAATCTGACGGCTGTCTTCATTAAACATTTACAACACAGAAGACGTCTGTGAATAATTAATGTCAGCTGTATTTGAGCTTATAATATATATACTCCCACTCCACTCATCTGACACATTTAAATGATCCAAATCTGCTTTCAGAGCTGCTCTCTACAAATAATACTGATCAAATATAATGATCATTAAACCAGTATCACCAGTATGTACTTAAATAACTAAAAATGACATAAAAACGAATAAAAACTAAGGCATATTAAAAACAAAAACTAAAAATGACAAAAACACACAACAAATGTACTAATACTGAAAACAAAAAATATAAAAATAAAAATTAATTCAAAATATTAATAAAAATTATATAATGTTATTTCAGTGATACTAAAATAATACTATGCACATTTCAGTGATGTTATAATATCTAGTTTAAACTAGTTTAATATATATAAATATTTTTAGAAGATCTTTTGTCTTTTTAAAAATAACATTCTTATGCACATACACAAATGCATGCACATTATACAGACAATGCAAAGTGTGAGACAGTTTACTCTTAGTTTGCATTTATGATTTATGATGCAGATATGAGATGTGTGCGAGTCTGTGTGTGTGTATGAGAAAGAGAGAGCGTGGGTGCGTGTGTGTGTGTGTGTGTGTGAGAGAGAGTGTGTGTGTGTGTGCGTGCATGTAAGAGAGAGTGTGTGTGTGTGTGTGAGAGAGAGAGAGAGAGTGTGTGTGTGTGTGTGTGTGCGTGCGTGCATGTAAGAGAGAGTGTGTGTGTGTGTGTGAGAGAGAGAGAGAGAGTGTGTGTGTGTGTGTGTGTGCGTGCGTGCATGTAAGAGAGAGTGTGTGTGTGTGTGTGAGAGAGAGAGAGAGAGTGTGTGTGTGTGTGTGTGTGCGTGCGTGCATGTAAGAGAGAGTGTGTGTGTGTGTGTGAGAGAGAGAGAGAGAGTGTGTGTGTGTGTGTGTGTGCGTGCGTGCATGTAAGAGAGAGTGTGTGTGTGTGTGTGAGAGAGAGAGAGAGAGTGTGTGTGTGTGTGTGTGTGCGTGCGTGCATGTAAGAGAGAGTGTGTGTGTGTGTGTGAGAGAGAGAGAGAGAGTGTGTGTGTGTGTGTGTGTGCGTGCGTGCATGTAAGAGAGAGTGTGTGTGTGTGTGTGAGAGAGAGAGAGAGAGTGTGTGTGTGTGTGTGTGTGCGTGCGTGCATGTAAGAGAGAGTGTGTGTGTGTGTGTGAGAGAGAGAGAGAGAGTGTGTGTGTGTGTGTGTGTGCGTGCGTGCATGTAAGAGAGAGTGTGTGTGTGTGTGTGAGAGAGAGAGAGAGAGTGTGTGTGTGTGTGTGTGTGCGTGCGTGCATGTAAGAGAGAGTGTGTGTGTGTGTGTGAGAGAGAGAGAGAGAGTGTGTGTGTGTGTGTGTGTGCGTGCGTGCATGTAAGAGAGAGTGTGTGTGTGTGTGTGAGAGAGAGAGAGAGAGTGTGTGTGTGTGTGTGTGTGCGTGCGTGCATGTAAGAGAGAGTGTGTGTGTGTGTGTGAGAGAGAGAGAGAGAGTGTGTGTGTGTGTGTGTGTGCGTGCGTGCATGTAAGAGAGAGTGTGTGTGTGTGTGTGAGAGAGAGAGAGAGAGTGTGTGTGTGTGTGTGTGTGCGTGCGTGCATGTAAGAGAGAGTGTGTGTGTGTGTGTGAGAGAGAGAGAGAGAGTGTGTGTGTGTGTGTGTGTGCGTGCGTGCATGTAAGAGAGAGTGTGTGTGTGTGTGTGAGAGAGAGAGAGAGAGTGTGTGTGTGTGTGTGTGTGCGTGCGTGCATGTAAGAGAGAGTGTGTGTGTGTGTGTGAGAGAGAGAGAGAGAGTGTGTGTGTGTGTGTGTGTGCGTGCGTGCATGTAAGAGAGAGTGTGTGTGTGTGTGTGAGAGAGAGAGAGAGAGTGTGTGTGTGTGTGTGTGTGCGTGCGTGCATGTAAGAGAGAGTGTGTGTGTGTGTGTGAGAGAGAGAGAGAGAGTGTGTGTGTGTGTGTGTGTGCGTGCGTGCATGTAAGAGAGAGTGTGTGTGTGTGTGTGAGAGAGAGAGAGAGAGTGTGTGTGTGTGTGTGTGTGCGTGCGTGCATGTAAGAGAGAGTGTGTGTGTGTGTGTGAGAGAGAGAGAGAGAGTGTGTGTGTGTGTGTGTGTGCGTGCGTGCATGTAAGAGAGAGTGTGTGTGTGTGTGTGAGAGAGAGAGAGAGAGTGTGTGTGTGTGTGTGTGTGCGTGCGTGCATGTAAGAGAGAGTGTGTGTGTGTGTGTGAGAGAGAGAGAGAGAGTGTGTGTGTGTGTGTGTGTGCGTGCGTGCATGTAAGAGAGAGTGTGTGTGTGTGTGTGAGAGAGAGAGAGAGAGTGTGTGTGTGTGTGTGTGTGCGTGCGTGCATGTAAGAGAGAGTGTGTGTGTGTGTGTGAGAGAGAGAGAGAGAGTGTGTGTGCATGTAAGAGAGAGAGAGAGTGTGTGTGCGTGCATGTAAGAGAGAGTGTGTGTGTGTGTGTGTGAGAGAGAGAGAGAGATAGAGTGTGTGTGTGTGTGTGCGTGCGT
>NW_015549634.1:1205648-1208971 GCF_001515605.1 Sinocyclocheilus anshuiensis | reverse complement strand
TTTTTTATTAGCTTAAGTAAGTGTGTGTGTGTGTGTGTGAGAGAGAGAGAGAGAGTGTGTGTGCATGTGTGAGAGAGAGAGAGAGAGAGAGAGTGTGTGTGTGTGTGTGTGTGTGTGTGAGAGAGAGGGAGGGAGAGTGTGACTGTGTGCGTGTGTAAGAGAGAGAGAGTGTGTGTGTGAGAGAGAGAGAATGTGTGTGCATGCATGTAAGAGAGAGAGAGAGAGAGTGTGTGTGTGTGTGTGTGAGGTGAAAGCGAGAGTGAGGAAGAGCAAGAGAGGAAGAGAGGAACACAAACACTCGCGCGTTTCCTGCGCACATACACGCGTTCCGGTTACCGGAGCCGGTTCGGTTTGGATTTTTCGAAGTTTCTCGGCGCTGTGTGAAGCTTTGTAAGCTGGACGCGGTTCCTGGAGGAGGATGAGCTCATAAACTCACCGCTGACTGACATCAGACATTAACGGTAAGATCACCGGGACTGATCGGTTCTGATCGAGATAGATCGGGTTTTACGGAGTGTTTGATATGTGTGTGTGTGTGTGTGTGTTTGGTTCGCTGCGCAACCTGTGTGTGTGTGAGAGAGAGAGAGAGAGATACTGCATTATTCTGCTGGTGAACTATTTTTCAGGTGTACTATTTTTAATGTTGTAAATCTTGTACATGTGAATAATCCAGGTAGCCCACATATAGAGTTTTTCTCAAGTTGAGAATTTAGAATAATTGATCTGATTATTATTAGTCACAATACAGGAGCTGTTTATGTGCATTCAGATCTAAATTTGTGAGTTTTATTGCCATTGTCACTTACAAAAAAGTGGCAAAAAGTACCATGATAATACCATGTTTTTAACATGCATGCATGATGGTAATGCCATGTTATTGTGTAGTGCTTTACAGTACTGTAAAGGCCATGGTCTATAAAAATGGCGATTATTCAGTATCAAATTATGATGCTGTCGCTTGTAATAATAGCATTATTGCAGTAGAATTATTGCATTATTTGGATTCAGATGTTCAGTATTTGTCTTGTTAAAAACATCAGCTCAATGTGTGAGTCTGCAGTGGTGATGATGATGAATTACTTGAATTCCTTAATTCATAAATTATTAATAGGAATGTTTGATCACAGAAGGTTTGAGTCGTGCTCAGTGGTTTGGCGGTTAAATAATAACTCACATGTGTTCAGATGTTTGTGTTTTGTTGAGCACATAGTTCATCTGAGGTCATTCTGTGTTTCAGATGAAAGTTTGGATGCACTCAAACATAATCCAGCTCTAATTTAACTCGTATTAATGATGTACTCCAGGATTTGCTGGATTTACATAATCTTCCAAGGGTGTCTCAAAGGCAAATGACAAAAGCCTTGGCTTTTATACCATCATAAAGAACGAGCGTCTCTGGCATGTAAAGGAGAAATCTCTATTGTGAGTGGCCGTGTGAAAGCGGCGTTAAGTGAAATAGAAATACTACATATTATCATCAGCATTAGATGATTTCATCCTTCAGGCTTTTGTGTGGCTGTCAGCAGGACTTCAGATCAGTCTCAAGGTTAAAGCTGTGCTTTTGCAGGACGAGGTTCAGTCGGAGCAAACGGAGGCCTGATCTGAGATCTGCTGGGCTTATGTTTATATTCATTCATTTAGCAGACGCTTTTTATCCAAAGTGACTTAAGAAGGAGCAACATCACAAGCAGTTTGCCATAAAAGCCTCAATATTCATAGCAGATTAGTACACAAACAAGAGCAGAGAAGAAATGCACATGAAGTGTCTTCAGCTGTGATGGTCTCAGCAGATCTTGTGGATGTTTGCATCTCGTTCCAGCGGTGTGTTTTTTTCAGCTGCTTTCACACATTTTCGAAACTTTGCCTCTTTTTCTTTTTTTCAAAACTTTACACATAAATCCAAGAATTGCACAAAATGCAAAATGCCTCACATCTCTTGCAAAATGAAGCACTGCGTGCATTCAAAATATCACAAACACATCTCAAAAGCAAACTAAATATTACAGTTGTTTTCACAACTCTCTCACTGCTTACACACAAACTCTTCACTGGTCACAGTTTCTGAAAGCTGACACTCAAACAGCAGAAGCACACACCAAATCTACAAAACCAGACACTAATTCTCGGCCTTTGACTCGGTTTGCAATTTTATAAAACACTTTTTGCAAAACACAACACACAGTTCTCGATGTAACACACACAAATCTAACAGGAATTAATATTATGGCAAAGCTGTTTGCAAATGCTTGCTTTTGAGACGTGTTTGTGATATTTTGAACACAGTGCTTCGTTTTGCAAGAGATGTGAGGCTTTTTGCATTTTGTGTGCAATTCTTGCATTTGTGTGTGAAGTTTTGAAAAAAAAGGCAATGTTTTGAAAATGTGTGTGTATGGTGTGTAGTGTAAGGTTTTGTATAGATTTGGTGTGTGCTTCTGCTGTTTGAGTGTCAGCTTTCAGAAACTGTGTCACAAGGAAAGAGTTTGTGAGTAAGCAGTTGAAAACAACTGTAAACAGAGAGGGTGAAGGGTCTGGAAAACAACTTTATGCTTTTTATGCCTCTAATCAAACTCTACACAAGCATGAACACCTCTAGCTCAAACTTGATTTCAAGGGTTTCGAAATATCTTCACAGTTTATAACACAAGTACATGTTGCATTCTCAGCATTGCTGAAAGGTGCACTAAAGCAGGCATTAGCTTGACATTCAGACAGTTTCCTACTATTGCCATGACAAAGCAACAGTTTAAACAACAGTTTTCTGAGATGTAACGGCACATAATGCACGTTTAGGCCTGAAACATACTTTCACAACAAACCATACATCAATGGAAAGCTTATTTATTCAGCTTTCAGATGATGTAAAAATCTCAATATCACAAAATCGACCTTATGACTGGTTTTGTGCTCCAGGGTCACACATCTCCTTTTGTGTTCAACAGAAGAAAGAAGGTAAAAACATGAAGATGAGTAAATGATGACAGACCCTTCATTTTTGTGTGAAAGAGTGAAGTTTGTAATGTGTTAGCCGAGCGTTTGGATTTCTGTCGTTCTGGCATCTGATAGTTTCTCGGTTTCTGTGCGATGAGTTTCCTGCAAAACCTCACAGAACAGCTGAAGTCTGGTCTCGGAGGCCTGATGGATGTGTGTGGGAACAGCACTGAATGTGTTCACAGATCCTCTCTGGGAACGATCAGGTGTTTAGCAGCTCTCCAGCTTTATAAGCTCTTAATGATTGTTTGTTTGTCGATTCCAGGAGATCTGATTGGCTCTGATCTCTCTCAAACACACTCACACACACACACACACACACACACACACACACA
>NW_015549634.1:1185233-1205367 GCF_001515605.1 Sinocyclocheilus anshuiensis | reverse complement strand
ACACACACACACACACTCACACACACACACACACACACACACACACACACTCACACTCACACACACACACATAATTTAAAAGTATGGGGTCGTAAATCTTTTTTTTTTGAAAGATAATAATTCTTTTATTCATCAAGGATGCATTACTGTAAATTAATCAAAAGTGTCAGTAAAGACATTTATAATGTTACAAAATGAATGATAAAATAAATTACATTTTAACAGATATTCACATAGAACACAGCTGTTTTAAATTAGAATAATATTTCACAATTTTAGCTGTAGTTTTGAACAAATAAATGCAGCCTCGGTGAGCACAAGAGACTTCTTTCAGAAGCATTAAAAAATGGGTTTACCAAGAGTAATGTTTTGTCATATTTAATACTGCAAATTAACCGAGAGTAGAAGAGTGTTGAATTTCTTTGATTCGCAATTCAGTTCCTCTTGCTTTTATTGCAATTCAGCTTCCGATGTGTTGCATGCAATTCAATTCAATTCACATTCACACTCATTTACATCATCTTGCATGACATCACCTGACATTTGCAAAGGTCTGCAGGAAGATGCATTCGTGATGCATTAAATTACAGTGCGGCAAACGACTCCAGACTATTGAAATGTCACTTTGTGTGTGTGAATGAATCTCCTCTTCAGTCTGAAGACACAAACCCTGCTTCTGTTGCTTTAGCTGAGCGTGTGACGGTCCGAGAAGCTCCCCGATTATTCTTGAGACTCCCATGAATGCTGTGTTTCCTTTTATTCTACGACAGAGCCAGATTCACACTCACACGCTCACAAAGAGCCCTAAAATAGCACTGACCGCTTTATATTTACATGCGTGGGGAGAGAGCGCAAGAAGAGCTGTGATTGCAGTCAGTCATTTTATGTAACAATTTTCCATAAAGCCTATAATTTCTCTAAGAACCAAGGCCTCACGCTGATGCTCATGAATAATGAACGGCTCTGTCCCGCAGTGGCTTTCTGAACGAGTCTTGAGTCGTTAGCTAATGATTTATAGTCACGCTGGTTAAATATTAACCACTAATACACTAAAGCTGTTTGTTTCAGGTCTTTGTTCTGGGTTAGTTTCAGTGCTAGTTAAACTGTAACTGCTCATGTGTAACTGTAACTCAGCTCTAGTTAGCTCATATATCAATATGACTAAAATCATCATAATTAGTATTGTGTTATGATTATTATTACTACAAAAGAAAAGAAAATTAGAAATAATTTCACTGTAAATTAATAAAAAATATTAAGTATTTAAGAAAATATAATACTAGTGATAAAAATAATACAATAGTAATCATCATCACAGCATGGGATTCAAGACGATTCAAATCAACAGGACATGACACACACACACACACACACACACACACACAAACACACAGGTTCCATAGCAACCAGGAGGGCTTCGCCGTGGCAACGGGAGGCTGTTGATGCAGAATGATTCCTCAGATCAATAGATGGTATTTTTCTATTAAACTACAGTTTTAAACTGAAATATTTACAGGTTTTTCTGTACATTTCTACAGAATTATTCTGGCAAAATATATTTGAATGACATAATACAGCTTGTCTTTCTACACTCACAAGTTATAAAATATTTGTATAAATTTGCAGTAAACATAAAATATATTCTCTCTCTCTCTCTCTCTCTCTCTCTCTCTCTCTCTCTCTCTCTCTCTCTCTCTACTGTATGTTGTCTACATTTAGATGCAGAAATGTGTGTGTTTTTGTGTTTTCCTGCAGTCAGGTGCTCAGAGGTCAGTAATGAATCATATTAATCACTAGGAGCTTTGACTATATTATTAGTGGCTCCTGCATGAACTGGACACCAGCAGCACAAAACATTAATTGGAGGCGTTGCGATGGTTGGATAAATCAGCTCCGGGACGACAGCTTTATGAGCCACCGCAGGAAAGATGGGCTTTCACTTTAATAGGACAAGATAAAAATTGTTGGGACTCTTGATTTTCTTCAGTCTGTGTGTGACAGTAATTCTGCTCTTTCCTAACACATGCATGCAGATATTTAATGGCCAGGATCGCTCATTTTTGGCTGGTTTGCCCCTCTGTGTTTTATTCCAGTCTCTCAACTTGTAAATTCGAGGCTCTGTGCGGGGAGATATTTCACTGCAACACGCCTATAAAAGCGTCCCGTACGCTTCACTTGAGTGTAATAAAGCATCTCAATCTCTCAGGATGGTGACCTCTGAACCCTCCACCTCTCAGAGGTCACGACCCAGGTCAAGGAGACCAGAGACGCTGTTTGGAAAGGTCAAAGTGCATTTAGAGGACGTTTGTGTTTTAACATAAAGGCTGATTGTGTAAAATGTGAGCCGCTGTCTTTGATTTGTCGTTACGTTTATTTATACAGCACTTTATACAATACAGATTTAAATACAGCTTTACAGTAATAGGAAAATAACAGCATCACTGTTGCAATATTTTTTAAATAGGCAACAGTGTAGTTCAGTTTCAACTATAAAGCAGCTTTACAAGAGACAATGTCATTATTAATTATTATAACTTATTTTGTGCCACGTGTTATTTTAGTATCATTCAGATACTATTACAGTTTTTATCATTCATTCATTTATCATTTTCAATTTCATTTTAAAATTTTAGTAATTTTATTGGTTTTTTGTTGTTGTCTTTTGTGTGTGTGTGTGTGTGTGTGTGAGTGAGTGAGTGAGTGCGTGCGTGCGTGCGTGTGCGAGTGCGAGTGCGTGTGCGTGTGCGTGTGGGTGTGTGTGTTTGACCTCTTTGAGTGGATCTCGTCATGTGAGTCTCACTGTCCTCTGCTGGTCACTGTGTATCATTACACTCAAGATGATGTTGCATTACAGTTTTTTTCAGCTAGTCACACACATTTTCAAAATGAAATTTGAAAACTTCACACACGAATCCAAGAATTGCACACAAAATGCAAAAAGCCTCACATCTCTTGCAAAACGAAGCACTGCATTAAAAATATCACAAACACGTCTCAAAAGCAAGCATTTGCAAACAGCTTTGCCATAATATTAATTCCTGTTAGATTTGTGTGTTACATCGAGAACTGTGTGTTGTGTTTTGCAAAAAGTGTTTTATGAAAGTCAAGGCTGAGAATTAGTGTCTGGTTTTGTAGATTTGGTGTGTGCTTCTGCTGTTTGAGTGTCAGCTTTCAGAAACTGTGACAAGTGAAGAGTTTGTGTGTAAGCAGTTGAAAACAGCTGTAATACGAGAAGAGCTTATGTGCATTCAGAAGAACACTCGTAAAATGTTTATTTGTGTTTGTTTTACTCATTTCTCAGACTAAATAAATCACTTGCATGCTAAAGAATAACTGAGTGTTAGTATGCTGTGTAATGTGATTCCTGGCTCTAAACGTGTGTGTTTTTGTGTGTTTAACGCAGGTGTTCTGAGGGGTGATGCCCCGCTCGACCAGATCATCAGTGTGACGTCAGAGACAGACGCGCGTGTGTGTGTGTGTGTGTGTGTGTGTGTGTGTGTGTGTGTGTGTGTGTGTGTGTGTGTGTGTGTGTCAGCATGGCTCTGACCGACAAACACAAAGTCAAGAGACAACGACTCGACAGAATCTGTGAAGGTCAGACTCTTTTTCGTTTCATTTTCAGGCCCAGACTGAATCTTTTCACACGGTTTTAGGGAAAATGCGGAATTCTGTGGAATGGATTTAAACACTTATGCACTTATGCACACTTGATTATTTATTTAATATATTTATTTTATTTATTTTTAGAAGGGTTGTGCAAAATTCAGCATTTAGGTATAGGCTCTCTTTAAATGTATGAATGTGAATTTGAATTGAGTCAATCACAACACGCAGGAACTTGAATTGGAATCAGTGTTATTTTAGCACTATTTATATACTATTGATTAATATTTTGAAATAGCTTTTATTTTTATATTTTGTTTTCATATTATTTTTAGGTAAAATGTTCTTTCTTCGTTTTAATATGTGCATGAAATAGGAGCTCCCCACAAAGTGTCTCTAAGAAAAACATCATTTTTTATTATTTCTTTAAATATTCCTATTGAGGTTTTCATTTCATATTTTCATTTGTTTTAGTTCAAATTTAAATGTTTATTTATTTCCGTCTAGCAATTTTAAAGCTTCAACCTAAACTTATTTCAGTTTGTTGCCTAGGCAACATTCCAAATTTTTTTAATTGAAGTTTTTCGTCTAATATTTGTATTTAACTGTATTTTATGTCACATTTATTTTAATTAATAAACATGTTTTAATAGTTTTCATTTTAGTTAACAGTAATAACCCTGATAGGATTTTGAATCAGAAAGACAGGAAGAGGAATTACTGAATTGTATTCATCTATCTGTAATTCTATTGTACTTCAAGGCTTTTTCCCAAACTTTTTCCGAAGGCTTTGTCAAGACGAGTTTGTCTTTACTTTGCTTTTCTAGTAAAAAAACTACAGTTTTACTACAGACCCACAAAAGCAGTCTTAAGTTGCTGGGGTATATTTGTAGCAATAGCCAACAACACATTGCACAGGTCAAAATTATACATTTTTCTTTTATGCCAAAAATCATTAGGATATTAAATAAAGATCATGTTCCATGAAGATATTTTGTACATTTCCTACCGTAAATATATCAAAACTTAATTTTTGATTAGTAATATGCATTGCTAAGAACTTCATTTGGACAACTTTAAAGATGATTTTCTCAATATTTAGATTTTTTTGCACCCTCAGATTCCAGATTTTCAAATAATCGTATCTCAGCCAAATATTGTCCTATCCTAACAAACCATACACCAATGGAAGCTGATTTATTCAGCTTTCAGATGATGCATAAATCTCAATTTCACAAAACTGACCTTTATGACTGGTTTTGTGGTTGAGTGTCACATATTTCAATTAATTGTCATTTTACTTCCTTATATTTAAATTTGAATTGCATTTAAATTTCTTTTGCAATTCTGAATTCTGTTTCATTGAAAAATTCTCAATTTTATTCTGTATGGTGCACAACCTGCTTTTAGCATCCAAATGAAAACATTTATCAGTATGTCTTGCTTTAACCTTTCGGCTGGTTAATTTGAACAGTCAAAAAGCGATTAAATGCGATTAAAAGGAAATCGATCTCCCACAATCCACTGCAAACTCACATTCATTTCTGTTTCCGTTCTGATATGAAATCTATTCCTGATGGATAACATCGAGTCGCTGTAATCAGTGCATTACATGAAACATGGCACGTCGTTTAGCAAATCAGCACAAACAAAAATGAGCTTATGAGCATCAAAATGATAATAGATCCTTCTATTATCTATTGAAACCCACAATAATATTTAAAATATTAGTAAGCAAATCATCATTTATTGGGTACTTTCAATTGGGAGGTGGCTGTCCCGAACCCTAACTTATGAAAATTATATTGAAATTAAGAAACTTTTTTTCGGAGTTATTCCATAACATTTCGTTTTTGCATCGTATTTTAGTATGTTTTAGTATGCGAGTTAAAATTGTGCAATGTGTTGCGGTTGCTAAAACATTACTGTCACTATCGAAACATGGGATGTTTTGTCAAAAATAAAGTATACTGAATTATGGTTGGTTCAATGTATATTCAAACTAATGAATCCTTAACTTTAAAATCAGTATGATCATCTTTTTGCCTTTTACAAAGAAAAATGGCATTAAAAAAACAAACAAATCTCATAAATTACACTTGAAATATTGTTAAAAATTTAATTGTTGTTGATTTACCTCTGATTTTTTTTTTAATAAAATAGCAACTAAATATATTTACAATCTAGATGCAAGCAAAATCTTAATAGGTCAATATAACCCTTCTAATTAAATTATTATTACTGTGTTTCGCTAGTGACAAATTTGGGGAAAAGACAAATATTCCAAAACTTTCTGAAAATACAATATGAGAATTAACTGCACAATTATTAGAAATGTGTACCTTGGGTATTATACAATTTGCATACATACAAATGTTCTGGAAAAAGACACATTTGTTTCAAGACGTTTCTGAATGGCCCATATACGCTGCAGGTGCCGTTCAGAATATGCAACACAATCTGTTACATTTTATTAAGTTCCACAAAAGTTTCATTGGCCAGTAGCTTTGTGGCAGGTGTTTGGATGATGTAGGTGGTTGCTAAGGTGTTCTCAGTGGTTGCTAGGTAACCATGGGTAACAAACTGAGGTTTAAAAACGTTGTGGGAACATTGTTTGAAAATGTTTCTAAAAGGTTCAAATGTCCAGTTTTCTTGTCGTGGTAAGAATGTTATTTAAAGGTTACAAAAGTGTTTCTTTTGTAATATTCTAAGAATGTTAAAATATCTGGCTTTCTTGATGTTAATAGAGCGTTATTTAAAGGTTACAAAAATGTTTTTTTACAACATTCTACTAACTTTATTTTTACTCAAAATAGAACGTTTTTTGAATATTAATTTTAAATATTCTAAGAATGTTAAAATGTCGTAATTAGACTGTTATTTAAAGGTTACAAAAATGTTTGTTAGAACATTCTACTAACTTCATGTTTTACCAAAATATAACATTATTCGAATATTTATTTTTAATGAATCTTTAATTTAATTTAACCCAAAGTATAACATTATTTGAATGTTAAATTTCTAAAAACATTACAATGTCCAGTTTTCTTGATGTGATTCAAACACTAAAGATTACAAAAAAGTTTTTACAACATTCTACTGACTTTATTTCATCCAAAATATAGTGTTATTTGAATGTTTATTTTTAATATCATGAGAACATTAACACATCCCGGTTTCTTGTCATATTACATAACATTATTTAAAGGTTACAAAAAAACAGTTCTTAGAATGTTCAAGTACAAATAACATCATTCCGAATTTTGATCCAAGAATATTTTCTCTTAATAGTATAAAAACATATATATTATACATTTATAAGAAAGTTTCATAAACTTTATTTTAAGAATATTTTGTGCTAACACTTATATAACTTTCAAAAAACATTAGCTTGGGTGGTTGTTTACTTGTCCACATTAAAAGAGGCCAAACACATTCTCATGGCAATTTGCAACTATTTAAAATTTTATTATTTTTACTAATTTGCATGAATTCGTATCGTATTTGTACATTTTCATTCCATCTGCTCATGCTTCACTGATGATTAGTTTTAGGGGTGGACCTTCCTTCACGCGTATTTGTTCTGATTCTAAGAATAAAAAGTGCATGCATGTTTTGAAAGATTTAATATCATCATGTACCTGTTATTGTTAAATCTATCTGTATAATGTTTGTATGAAATTCTTCTTTTGCAGAAAAGTCCTGTGGTAATGTGATAATACCGTTCCACTCCGTAAGCACTGCTGGGTTTATTTTAAGGTTTTGCCTTAAGGATCGGCTCTATTTTTAGGGAGCTGCTGTCAGATATATTTATGTTTGTTGGGCCGTTCTTGCAGATATTTCCAGACTCTGGTAGGATTGTGAACTGTTTATCATGACACTGCGTGTGAAGGTTCTTACAGTGAACATAAAGAGTTGTATGTAATCATAAATTGAGCATAAAGATATTTTACACTCAGAAGAACCTTTAGGAAGATAAGATACAAACAATGGTGAAAAAAGACACAAATTGTCAATAAATAGTTACATTTATTAATTATAATTGGAATAAACCATTCTTCCTCAGAGTGATATAGCTCATTAGTTACTGTAGATGCTAAGCAGGAGTAATTTAGCTTTTAATATAGAATGTGTAAGTTTATCACCATTTTTAACAGCTTAAAATGTGTCTTTTCCAACCCTAATTTTGTTGTGTAGATAAAGGGTAAAGTTTTGTAAATGTGTTTGCTTTAGCACTTTTAATTTGAGGTTTGTTTAAACATCTGTATAACCCAAACCAAGATGGGTTATAGTAAACTAAACAACTATTTGAAAATCTGGAATCTGAGGGTGCAAAAAAATCAAAATATTGAGAAAATCATCTTTAAAGTTGTTCAAATGAAGCTCTTAGCAATGCATATTACTAATCAAAAATTAAGGTTTGATATATTTATGGTAGGAGATTTACAAAATATCTTCATGGAACATGATCTTTACTTAATATCCTAATGATTTTTGGCATAACAGAAAAATTGATAATTTTGACCCATACAATGTATTGTTGGCTATTGTTACAAATATACCCCAGCGACTTATGACTGCTTTTGTGCTCCAGGATCACATATGTATGGCATGAATATAAACCAAACAGCCCAAACTGTCCACATTATTTGTGAATCTTTGTAAGTGACGTGTTCAGCATTAACGCGTTCTGCCCAGATCTGTGTGAGGATTAACACTGCATCCTAACACCGTGCAAGACACTGAACTAAATAACCATTCGCACTCTGGGATCTTTATATTGCTGACATTGGAGAGAAATCAGTCCCTTCATGTTTGGCAGACGTTGAGACACAAATGATGAGATGACAGTTTGAGTGTTTGTCATAGGGGACAGTGGTATTAAGTTGGTTTTATTTGGACTAATCTCTCAGTGCTGTAGGGAAGGATAAACCCCTTTAGATTAGCATGAGCCCTTTGCCAATGCGTTGTCCTTCTGTTTTGCCTCTTTTTTACATCTTTCCCTCCCAAATCAAAACCCGATGGCTGAAAGCATCCAGAATCCAGCTCGTGTATAAAGTGTGTTTCCTTGCTGTTAAGTTGGTAAGTTTGTGTTACGGAGCAGTTGTGTTGTCCTATTCTTCTTCCATCTGACTTGCTTATGTTTCCAATGCTGAATAATTTAGGGTTTACCTGCCAATCACACCTCAAGTAATGCAAAAAAAAAAAAATGTCGGCCAGACATCAGGTGAAATGTTACCTCCCTCGCACACCTTTGCAGGGAAACATGAGAAGTGAAATCAAACACCTGCCTTTCCCTCTCCTCACAACCGTCCTCTCTTCTTTCCTCACCCGTGCATGCATTCACTACACATTACGCTTTCGTTCTGTAGTGCACGAGCATTTGCACTCAAACTTGATCTCTGTCGGCTAATGGGTTGCTTCCACTGAAACAAACCGCAATCTCTGAAGCAACTTCATGGCTGTCCGCGGCACCGTTCCTCCTCCGGATTACTACCCTTTTGATATCGCTCTATCAGCCCAGCCACCTGAAGATCTGCAGGGCTTTTATAAAGGAAACCAGCACATGCTGAGCAGATCAGGCTCGCATTATGGCTTGGCCACAGGAGGGGTCAGGAACGCTTGGGATCAAGGGCAAGCTAGAGCAACTACTCCTGCTCCTACGCCCAGGCCTCCTCCTCCTCCTCCTCCTCCTCCCTCGGCTCATGAGATCAGCCGCTTGTACAGGGATTCTCTATCCATCAAGATGATCCCAGACAGCCAGCGCATTCGCAGTAGAGCCGCTTCACCGGCTTGCTTTGGCATTGAATCCAGATTTCCAGCAGAACACTCCGTGTTCAGCGATGCCAACGACCTTCCTCTGGACTCTGGATCCACCTGCATAGTAGTGGACCCTACAGCTCCAGTCATGGACGGGACTCTTCCTCGAGGGAACCCTGCTTACGGCTCTGTGTCAACTCAAAGGATGCCTTACGACCCTGCTTATGATCCAGGCTCCACTCACCACCCTCCGGCGGCCGTCACTGTCGACCCCAAGAGAACCGTGGATCCCAGTTTTCTAGCTCTCCTGCGCTCCGAGGGTCTGTCGGAAAGCACTATAACTCTTCTCCTACAGCAAGGGTTTGATTCTACCTCCATGCTTGCTATGATGGAAGACCACGACGTCCGCTCCGTCGCTCCCAATTTGGGCCAAGCACGAGTGCTTTCTCGAGTGGTTCTCAATTGCAAGACGGGAGCAACCGGTGCTGCGGTTATGCGAAGTCGTTCTAACAGCTTCAGCCATCGCAATGATCTCTACATGCAGTCTCAGGCAGTGGATGGAAACCTCATTCAACAGCCTCCCAGCGCCCTGCAGTCCGTCTCTCCAAGAATGGGAGAGTTTCTCGGTCGGCGGCCGAACAGTGCTCCGTCTCAACATCTCCTCGAAACCACGAAATATCCAGGGGTTCGCTTGGTCGGAGGTTTTCCGGTCAGTCCGGGGGGCTACGCCACACAAACACGACCTTTGTACAATGCCCACACAAGCCTGGCCATGTCCGCTCAACAACAACCTCCGACTACTCCAGGAGTGGCACCCAAGACCTTCTCCACTACATACAGCCCTATGGAGCTGATGAAGCGCCCTCCGAACCTTCCTCCTCTCTCTCCTTCTCATAGCCCCCATCACAGCCCTCAGTTAATGCGCAAGGGAGCAGCTCCTGTGGAGAGTGCCATCCTTCCAGCATCTTCAGCCCTCCAGCCTCAGACCCGGAGAACCGGACCTCCGGTCATTGTATCCACCATGGCTTCACCTGACACAAGTAACGACCTTATTTCTGTCTTTTTTGGTGGTTTTACCTTTACCTACATTGTAAAAAAAAAATCCGTAAAATTTACGGTAAAAAAAAAACGGCAGCTGTAGTTGCCAGAATCTTACCGTAAAAAATACAGTAGCAACATTTTAGGTTTTAACTTAAATTTACATTTAAATACCGTAATTTCATTAACTGATATAATGTTAATATACCAACCTATTGAAGTACTGAAATCTGTTTTGTACCTTTGTAATACACTGATAACCACCATAATCACCAGGAGGTGATGAGAAAGTCACATGATGAACCTAAGCCAATCACAAGCAGCTTTTAAATACTAACATATATATAGAAGGTGCACAGTGTCATTAACAAACACTAAACACCATCATGGTAATGCAATAAAGAAATAATGCAATAAACATCAATTTAACAACATTAGGTGTAACATACAACCCTAATGTACAAAACTGATAAGAAAAAAAACTAAGAAGTAACAATTATTTCAACAAAAAAACATCAAATTTGAAATGTAATGCAGGGAATTCTGGGAATGTCAATTTACAGTAATTCACTGTAAATTATACATTCTTTTTCACTTCCAAAAACGGTATATGTAATGTCCAATACAGTTTTTCACTGTATATAGAAGGGGAACTTACCGTTAACCATTTAACAGGTTTTTACTGTAGCATTTTTACAGTCTTTTACCGTTAAATTCACGGTAATTTTTTACAGTGTAGTTTTGGGTTTGTGCTTGTTGATGTTTAGGCGTTGTTTATTCTTTGCTTCCGCTTCAAATGTACTCTACATATTCCTTGTTTTTAGCAGAGGCGGACAATAGTAAAGTATTTTTACTCTTCCTTGAAAGTACATTTTTCAACTGTCTGTGGTTTATCAGTGTTTTTCTTTAGAAAACTTTTACTTCACAACATTCCAAAGCATAATGTTGTACTTTTTACTGCACTACATTTTATATTAAATATAATTTAATACTTAATTACTTTAGAAATCTAGTACTTTCTTACTTCTACTTAAGTAAAAGTTTTTAGTAATATGGATTAGTGCTGGGGAACGATTAATCGCGATTAATCGCATCCAAAATAAAAGTTTTTGTTTATATAATATATGTGTGTGTACTGTGTATATTTATTATGTATATATAAAGACACACACATACAGTATATATTTTGAAAATATTTACATATATTTACATGTATATATTTATAATCATATCATTTATATATAAATATATTTTTCTTAAATATATACATGCATGTGTGTGTATTTATATATACACATAATAAATATACACAGTACACACACATATATTATGTAAACAAAAACTTTTGGATGCGATTAATCGTGATTAATTATTACCCAGCACTAATATGGATGGTGTAGACCGTAAATGCAAAATATGCAAAAATATGCAAACGTTACTTTCTGAAACATTCATTTGAAACTTTAAAATATTTGGATATTAGGATTAGCAGATTTAGCTAAGTGCTCTGTTTTTAGATTAGGAGACTATATATATATATATATATATATATATATATATATACCCTATCTAGTGCGATTCAGCGTTTGTGATCCCAGCTGAACTTCACAAATTACTTGAATAGACTCGGCTTCATAACTATTTAAGAAACTCTTTGCAGCAGCTTAAGGAATATAGAAGGTTTTTTACTGACCTTGAACTTGAGTGCATTGCTGTGTGTGCATGAATGTGTTTTCAGACCTGCATTTGTGTGTTTTACAATTTTAAAAAGAACAGTGTCACTGCCATGAGTTCAGAGTAAGATTGAAGATTGATTATAATTCTTTACAAGCAATTTTAACCCAGGCCTCTTCCTTTTGGGACCATGATTATGCATTACATTTAATCTACAAGAACCACAGTGTTTTCTTTCTCTGTTCAGTTAACAGTGTGTGTGAGCTTTACAGTTCGAGCTGAGCACTGTACCTCACTGCAGGCCTAATCAGAGTCTTAGAGCCTAAAATCTCATTAGGGTTAATAGGATATGCAGAGACACGGTCCTCTGAGAACGCGTTAGAGTCTCTCGACTGGAGACACACACTGAGAGTCTCTAGAAAACTCACAAGTGAATTGTGGAGACTGTTCAGGCTATAGTTCACCAAACCGCCGATGATCCATGAAGGTTCTTTGAGGTTCTTCTGTGTGTTAAATGCACATGAGGAGTTTGTCAGGCTGAAGGTTGTTGGTGTTCAGGAGGCTGGTGGCAGATCTGTAAATGAGCTCTGTTACAGCTGACACGTGACTGACTTTCAACATCGAAATATGGTTGAAATAATGTTAGTTGTTTCAATGTTGAAAAAACATTGCAACAATGTTAAATGCTAGGCTAACAAAATGTTCACAAATCAACTCAAAGACATTGTAAAAGACAACATTGTAATGGCAATGTTGATTCAACTTGCAGGATTAAATTAAAATTCAGTGAGTTTCATCAGAGGAATAATACTTCACTATGAACGTGTTCTGTTTCTTCCTTCATTCCTCCTGCCATTTTTTTTTCTAACTTGCTTTGTCTTTTCTTTCTTTCTTTCTTTCTTTCTTTCTTTCTTTCTTTCTTTCCAGTATGTGTCATTAGTTGCTCCATTTTAATCACATTGTAATCACACAGATAATGTGTGTAAATGAGGACAGCTATACATTTGTGTGCATTTTATTTAGAAAGACACATATCATCATCCTAATGAATGAATGTGTACGAACACATTTTACAAACTGAAGAAGTGTGTGTTTATTTGTGTGTGTGTGTGTTTGTGTGTGTGTGTGTGTGTGTGTGTGTGTGTGTGTGTGTGTTGAGAGGGCGGTGCTCTGCTGTGGCTGCTGGTAGTCTTACTCTTAAACTCTCTCAGTTGGTTGGTTTCATAAGTAGTTTATTAAAGGTGCTGTTAAACAGAGCAGCGTCCGCCGCTCACCGGAAAACACACACCGAGCAGTTTGACCGCCGGAAGGAGCTCACCGCAGGTCAGTGACACATGTGTGTTTGTGTGTGAGAAAGAGAGAGACATGTGACCCGCTGGAGGATCATCTGAACCTGCTTACGCCCAGAACACCTGTGGCTGCAGTGCATTATGGGTAGTGACGACAAGTATGGAAGGGTAAATTAGCTTATGTGTGCAGCGGGATGAGTCAGTTTGTGTTTTCAGTACATGTCCTGTAGAAAGACAGAAGCGATTAAAGACGTGTGTGTGAGTGTGAGAGTATGTTCAATTAGCGCAGGTTTTTTATTTATTTTTGGAACTACTTGATGGTAGGCCTTCGTTGATGCAGCTCAGTTTTTGCCAAAATATTGCCAAAATTACCCACAAATAATGCTTTTTTTCACTGAAAAGCTGAGGTGCATTAGCTCAGATCAATGAGGCCTATGACCAATCTGTTTCAAAAAGAAATACAAAACCTGTGCTAATTGAAAGAAAACAAATTGACAAAGAGATTGAATCCAAGATTTACGCATAATGAGAGAGTTTTTAAAAGGTCAGTTTTTTTGTTTTTTTTGAGCAGGAACGCTAAATTAGGTAAAGGATTTTCACTACAGACTTAATTTTCTTATGTATATTCACTTAATTATGGATAGAAATATGACCTGGACATGTTCTTGACAGGTTCACCCTCAAATAAATGATGGAGCGAAAGAGCCAGCAAACTGTGAGAGTGTTTTATAGGACGTAGGCTTAAGGGCTCGTTTGTGTTTGTGTGTGTGTGTGTGTGTGTGTGTGTGTGTGTGTGTGGTTATGTAATCTTAAGTATAGATCCCACGAGGTTCCTTAGTGAGATGTGAGTTTATATCGCTCGGTTTCCAGGTCAGATCAGGCCGAGTGAGTTTTTTCAGTCAAAGACATTCATCTGCATGCTTCTAAATAAACATGTTCAGTGGTGTTTAATTTTAATTTAATTGGCGATTTAGATGTTTGTAATGCCGTCAGTGTTGAGTTTGGATATGAAGCGTGTCTGTGTCTCTGGATGGAGGTCGGTGTGAATAATTCATGCATTGTAAATGGAATGGCTCCTGGATATTGAATATCCACACCGACTGTGTGTCACCCTCTTTTGCTCTTTTGTTTTCATTTTTATTTTTTAATCATGAGTTTTTAGCCTCTCTCTTCATCTGTTTTTCTTGTCTCTTATACAGTGACACCCCAAAAGTATTCAGGTCATACTTAACAATGTCTGAACGTCATTCATTATAGATATATAAGTTGAAATCAAGTGTCATTTATTGTAAATAAAGATGCACAAACTCGCTTTATAATCAGAAAATTTGACTTTGTAGGTTTGAAATGCTGAATCAGTAGATGTAGCTGAAGATGAAGACGGTCAGTATTGTGTGTGTTTGTTGTTCTTGAGTGAATCATGTGATTCTGTGTGAATTGAGCAGAACTGACTTCATGCATTCTCTAAAAATCACCAAACACACCAGCTGATTCAGTCAAAATGAAGAAAAGATCCTGTGTTTGAGCAGATACAGAAACGCTTGATGTTCAGAATGCTTTTAGGGTTTAAAACACTGTTTTCCTCGTTTCTAGATTACTCCTGAATCAACAGGTTCTTGATCAAACCGTCTGTAGTTGGAACATGTTTAGCTCTGTTAATGTTCCCTTCACATCCAGAGTCATTTACAGATTCATTGTTAATCAGACTCATACAGCATTCTTGGCTCTGGAAGTAAAAATCCTATTTATATCATCCAAACAGTAGATAAATAATGTATAAATCGTATGTGAGCGATGTTTAAGTGATGATGTGTCTTCAATCACTGTGAAACATAAATTGTGCCAAAAGTGCTCAAAAGTGTACATTCACTCCTATGAAGCATTGTGAATGACATAAACCATAATCGGATTAAAATATAGTATGCATTCTCAAAAAAAAAAAGAAGTGTATATAATGCAATAAACTAAACCTCTTTAGTTCATACTATTATAGACAGCCCTGATATGTTTTGCATATACATTCACTGCAGTTATTATTTATCATATTTAATATTGACAAACTGCAAACATGTTCCAATGGCAGTCATTTCTTAATTTGTGTCAGGTGAACACAGCAAATACATAAAAATAAGAATTATTGACTTGTTGAATTATTGAATAAAAAAGACAGATTAAAGGCACACCTCTGTGCTGTAAAATCAGCATTGATCTCATCTGTAAGTATTCAGGTCTCTTGTTTAGATACTATATGTGTGTGTGTGTGTGTGTGTGTGTGTGTGTGTGTGTGTGTGTGTGCAGGTATCAGGCCTCAGATCGTGAATGGCCCGATGCATCCTCGTCCTCTGATTGCTCTGCTGGACGGTCGGGACTGTACGGTTGAGATGCCGATCCTCAAAGATCTGGCAACCGTGGCCTTCTGTGATGCCCAGTCCATTTATCCAAAGCGACTTACAAATGAGGACAATGGAAGCAATCAGAATCAACAAAAGCAATGATGACAAGAGCTATAACAAGTCTCAGTTAGCTTAATGCAGTACACGTAGCAAGGTTTTTTTATTTTATTTTATAATAAATAAAAAGAAAACAGATATAATAGAAAGTGTAAATAATAGTAAAAATTGTAGTATAGTATTTGATAAATAGTTTTTTAGTTCAGTTTCAATTTTGTTTTCAGTTTTATTCTTTTTTTAAACATTTTTTTTATTTCAGTTTTAGTAATTTAGTTGTGTGTATTTGTCATTTTATTAGTTTTTCTTAAATATGTTTATAGCTTTTATTTTTTATTTCAGTTTTAGTAATTTTGTTATGTGTATTTATCATTTTTATTAGTTTTTTGCCTATATAGTTTTTATTTTCATTTTTAGTGTTAGTAATATTGTTTTTGTATGTTTTAATCTCAGTTTTAGTTATTTTAGTTACCTTTAGTAGCCTTAAAATATAAACAAAAAAACTTGTTTTCAGTTAGTTGCCAAGGCAACATTTCACTTTTTTTTTAGTTTATTTCAGAATTTATTTTTAGTGTTTTATTTCAAGTTTTGGTTTCAGTTACAGAAAATAACCCTACTTCAGACCAGCTTCCAAAGCATCATGATGATCTAGAAAAAAATGTAAGTGAGTGTTTAGGGATAATTTTCAATGACTGCATTGATTATTTCAAAGTAGGAATAGAATCATCGGTAAGACAGAATATAAAAAATAATTTACTACATTCATCCACCCAATCAGAGCGTTATTTACAGCCGAGCGATGGATGTGAGAGTCATGTGAAGCATCATGGGATAGCGTGCGTGAGCAGATGAGCTCTGAGCGGTGCTTGTGTGTGTGTCTCAGGTGTTAAACGATGCGATCGGCGCTCTGATGTATCACAGCATCACACTGACGCGAGAGGATCTGGAGAAGTTCAAAGCGCTCAGGATCATCATCCGCATCGGCAGCGGATACGACAACATCGACATTAAAGCGGCCGGAGAGCTGGGTAATGAACATCAACACTAACTAGTGCACAATCAAATCAAATTAACAGTTATGCATACTGTATCATATTTGATACAAAGGTCTAAGGTCTCTATATGATCACACTTTGATTTCCTCCATGCCTTCGGTCGTCTGATTGATAGTTTAGAGTTTTTTATCCAGTTAAAAAGCTCTTTTAGTGTAATTGTACAGATGCTAGTGCTATTTTTGTATTATTTATACTCCGTTATAGTTTTTAGTCATATTTTGAATTAGCTTTTTTTGTATATTATTGGTTTTGATTTTAATTTATTATAAGTTTTAGTAACTTTGTCTTTTTTTTTTCATTTTTATATTTAGCTTTCATTTAATTTTTAGTTTTATTAATCTTAGTACTTCAATATAAACTTGCTTATTTTAGATGTCAAATTTTCTTTTGCATTTTTAAATTTTAAGATTTTCATCTAATATTTACACTTTCTGTTTTAGCTTTAGTAATTTTAGTAGTTCAGTACTAATCTAATCTAATATTTTATTTTATTATTTCAATTAGTTGCTAAGGCAAGTTTTTAAGTTTAATTTTTGTATCTAATATTTTCTTTTATTTTATACATTTTATTTCAGCTTTACTTTTATTCATCAAGGATGCATTAAAGTGATCAAAAGTGACAGTAAAGATATTTATAATGTTACAAAAGATTTCCATTTCAGATAAATGCTGTTCTTTTGAACTTTCTATTCATCAGTGAATCCTCAAAACTAAAATGTATCACGGTTTCCACAAAAATATTGTGCAGCGCAACAATTTTCAACATTGATAATAATCAGAAATGTTTCTTGAGCAGCAAATCAGCATATTAGAATGATTTCTGAAGATCATGTGACACTGAAGACTGCAGTAATGATGCTGAAAATACAGCTTTGATCACAGAAATAAATGACAGTTTAACAGATATTCACATAGAACACATCTCACATCTTCTGAGGAGCGTTTATTTCTTCATCTCTCAGTCATCATTGGATGGCATTGCATTATATGTTTGGATCATTTCAATCTCATCATATTATTAGAGATACAGAGTGGTGACTGATATTTATAAAACGGAGAGTTCCGGTGCTTGATTCTGATTGGCTGAGCCGCGTTCGAAGCTGTTGTAAATGACTCTACAAAGTAACACACACCTTTGTTTATGTTTGTGTGTTGCTCGGCAACCACTTTGTAGCAACCACAACTGTTTCTGAGGAGCTACATTGTTTGATGGAAGAATACTGTTTTTATTAATATCATTACACTTTATTTGCTCTGTTTTATTTTGTTAAACCTTACTACGTATATGGAATAACCGTTTTATAAAAGCAATAACCCCCGTGAAGCCGTGGTTTACAGTGAATTTATAACAGCTAAGGCCCTAACAATGCCCCTTAGCTGTTATAAATTCACTGTAAACCACGGCTTCTTGGAGCTTATTGCTTTATTCTATGATGTTTTGTCAGTGTTTCTGAGCGGTTGTGTGTGTTTGTGTTCAGGGATCGCGGTGTGTAACATCCCGTCGGCGGCGGTGGAGGAGACGGCTGATTCGACGCTGTGTCACATGTTGAATCTGTACCGCAGGAACACGTGGCTGTATCAGGCGCTGCGGGAGGGCACGCGTGTTCAGAGCGTGGAGCAGATCCGTGAAGTGGCATCCGGAGCCGCACGCATCCGTGGAGAAACACTCGGACTCATCGGCTTCGGTGAGAGACGACAGGCTCAGATCACTGTGCTTTCAGTCAAAACCAGTATTTACTGAATCATGGTAACAAGGGTTGAGATCTTCCCTACTGATAATCTGAGACAGTTCAGGGCCCGTATTCACAAAACATTTGTCTTAAGTGTCAATTTTTCAAAATTGAGATTTATACATCATCTGATTCCATTGATGTATGGTTTGTTAGGATAGGACAATATTTGGCCGAGATACAACTATTTGAAAATCTGGAATCTGAGGGTGCAAAAACATCAAAATATTGAAAAAATCATCTTTAAAGTTGTCCAAATTATGTTCTTAGCAAAGCATATTACTAATCAAAAATTAAGTTTTAGGTACGGTCCAGGCTCACATTTTATGTTACCACTAAGAGTTCTCCTAAATAGCAGTAAAAGTTTTTAGCTAAGAGTTTCCTCTTAATACACAAACCTATACACAAAGCTGCTGAGACAAACTTGTAAGAAACTAAGGAATAGAGAGAAGTCTTAAGCTCAGAGTAAGGGGGCGGGGCTGAGCTCATTGCTATGCGTGCTTATTAACTATGCACACAGTGATTGGCTGATAGTCTCTGAATATTGTAGAGTGCGATATTATGTTGCCATATTCAAATAAAGGTTTAAAAATACAAATGTTGCCACATTCAAATAAAGATTTAAAAATGCAGGCTAAGTGTCACTAATTAAACAAGTATATATTGTCAGCCTTGTCTTACATGTGTGCTTTTCGTAAACAATTAGCGGATATGCATATAAACAGCCTTTTAATTAACAGAGTAGAATAATCATGGCTGATAGAAGGACATGCGATTGTAAAAGAAAACCAAACTGGACGCAAGAACAGCTGTTACTTCTTGCCCAGCTGCTTAATGAAAACAAGGACATAATCAAAGGATAATTCAGAGCTGGGATAACCTCCAAAACCAAAGGCGATACCTTTTTAAAAGCTCATTATCGTCAAATGTTTCTAAAATGTTTACGTTCCGAGGCAGATTTCTGGCAACAGCTATTTTAGGATAGTTTGTGGCTTAGTTAGGAGTCCTCTTCACTACTCATAACCTACTTATTTATTTATTTATTTATGTATTTATTTCCTTTGGAATTTATGAATAAATGTTAGTATGAAAGATATTTATGGATCACAATTTGTTGGTGGAAACGTTCATATAAATAGAAAAAATACATATATTATTTTAATTATTAGTATAGTGATGAATATTTAAATTCTATAATTATAAAATAATTATATATGTATAATCCAGTATGGATTCTGAGGTCTCTATATATTTATCAATAACGTTCATACAAAATGTAATTAGTAATTAATATAATTATATAAATACAAAAAAAATATTTAAATTAATAGTATAATGATAACTATTTAAATTATATTTATATAAAGTTATTCATTATTATATATAATTTTGATATGGTTATTGAATAAACCATGTAAATATTGAGATATATATTGTCACACCCCAGGACGTTTTGTAGTGTTTTCTCCCTCATGTTCTCGTGACCTAGTTTTCCCGTCTGTCTGATTATGTCATTTGGTTCAGGTGTGTGTCATTTA
>NW_015549634.1:1182667-1185205 GCF_001515605.1 Sinocyclocheilus anshuiensis | reverse complement strand
AGATGCGTCAGGGGGCGTTCCTGGTGAACACGGCTCGAGGAGGTCTGGTGGATGAGAAGGCTCTGGCTCAGGCGCTGAAGGAGGGCCGGATACGAGGAGCTGCTCTCGACGTCCACGAGACCGAACCCTTCAGGTGAACATGCTGCTCCACACATTCAGTCTGTTCAACATCAAAACTTCCAGAGAATTAAAAGCAGAAATTGTAAATGTAATTAGATTTCTTTTTAAACTAATTCTTCTAATAATGTCTTATTTGAATGTCTAAATTGTCCTTTGAGTTGGGAAGGCTATTCAGAGTAGATTAATTTTGATTATATGTAAATTATGTCATTAAAAGTGGGTGGAGATTTTTCATGTAAAGAATTATTTACATATAGTTATGTCACGACTCTTTCTGTCCCCATGTTAGTGCTATTTTAGTATTATTTATATGGCATTATAGTTTTTATTAATATTTTGAATTAGCTTTTTTTTTAATATTTTTGGTTTTCATTTTAATTTATTAAAAGTTTTCGTAACTTTGTGGGCTTTTGTCTTTTTTTATATTTAGCTTTATTTTTATTTCATTTTTAGTTTTAGTTATCTTAGTATATGAATGTAAACGTATTTAATTTAGTTAGATGTCAAATTTTATTTTAAATTTTATTTCGGTTTTAGTTTTAGTAATTTTAGCACTTCAGTTCAGTTTCCAAGGTATCATTTCTAATTTTCAAGTTTTATATTTTTATGAAATATTTATATGAATTGATTACATTTTTTTGGCTTTTGTCATTTTTATTAGATTAAAAAACATTTTAAATATTTAGTTTTAATTTATTTTCATTTTATTTTTTATTATAGTAATTTTAGTACTTAAACAGAAACATTTTGTTTCAGTTAGCTGCCCCGGTAGCAACATTTCTAATTTTCATTTCATGTTTTTAATCGAATATTTTATTTTATTTTATTTGAAATAAAAAATATATATATATTTTTCAAGCTGAAAATTCAGGTTTGATCACAGCAATAAATTACATTTGAACATAGATTCACATAGAAAACAACTATTTTAAATTCTAATAATATTTCACAATTTGTACTGTATTTTTGCTCAAATAAATGTGGCCTTGATGAGCAGAAGAGACTTTTTTCAAAAACATCTTAATTATTCCACTGTAAAACTGATCACATGAGAGAATATTTTTAGTGGTAATGGACAGAAAGACCAATGCAGTCCTCAGAATGTTCCTGTAATATTACTGATGCACTGATTTCTTTGATGATTTTTACAGTTTGATATCAGTGCTCAGTTGTGTGTGTGTGTGTGTGTGTGTGTGTAGTATTTCTTTAATATTACTTATGCACTGATTTCTTTGTAGTTTTGCGCAGGGTCCTCTGAAAGACGCTCCTAACCTGATCTGTACGCCGCACACAGCCTGGTACAGTGAGCAGGCTTCTCTCGAGATGAGAGAAGCAGCCACTACAGAGATTCGCAGAGCCATCACAGGTACTCATATTCATTCACTCACTCACTGATTCATTCACTCATTCACTCACTCATTCACTCACTCACTCACTCACTCACATTCATTCACTCACTCATTCACTCACTCATTCACTCACTCACTCACACTCACATTCACTCACTCATTCACTCACATTCATTCACTCACTCACTCACTCACATTCACTCACATTCATTCACTCACTCACATTCATTCACTCACTCACTCTCATTCACTCACTCACATTCACTCACTCACTCACTCACATTCATTCATTCACTCACTCACTCACATTCATTCACTCACTCACTCACTCACACACTCACTCACTCACTCACTCACTCACTCACTCACTCACTCACTCATTCACTCACTCACTCACTCACATTCACTCACTCTCATTCATTCACTCACTCACTCACTCACTAGCACGCACGCACACACACGCACACATTCTCACACGCGCACACACACATATACTCTCACACACACACACTCATTCACTCATTCACTCACTCACTCACTCACTCACTCACTCACTCACTCACTCACTCACTCACATTCATTCATTCATTCATTCACTCACTCACGAGCTGATCTGATGATTAAAGCACTCTTTTTTTGTTTCTCAGGCCGGATTCCTGACAGTCTGAGGAACTGTGTCAATAAGGAGTTCTTTGTGTCATCAGGTTCCTGGGGCCTGATGGAGCAGCAGGTTCATCCTGAGCTCAACGGCGCCGCCTACAGGTACGACCGCAATCTTATTTAATGTTTATCAAGCACATCATTCATTTTTCGTTTGATTTTCATTCATTGTTTCACCACGATCCCAGTAACGTGAATAATTAGCACTTAAAACCCCGTAAGCTCCACCCCCACACAGTCACATGACATGAGTTTAACTCTGAGCCCCGCCCCATTTGCTTCTCTCGCGCAGCCAAGTCAACCAATCCCTGCAGGCCATCACGACTGGCTCCGCCCCCAAGACAGAATCAATGCCTAAAGCGAGAGCAGGTAAAAGAATGACAGACGCCCGTCTCTCTCTCTCTGTCTC
>NW_015549634.1:1182325-1182625 GCF_001515605.1 Sinocyclocheilus anshuiensis | reverse complement strand
TCTCTCTCTCTCTCTCTCTGTCTCTCTCTCTCTCTCTCTCTCTCTCTCTCTCTGCTGCTTTGACCTTTGACCTACATCTTTACAGGCTTTAAGCCAGAAACATACTCTACACAAATTACTATAAGCGAGCATCGTTTTTTGTTGTTGTCATTTAAATGAAGTTGAAAAATATATATATATAAATATTAGATGAGAAACCTGAAAACTTAAAGGAAGATGACAAATGTTGCCTTGCCAACTAACAGAAATAACAGTTTGTTAGAGTACTAAAATTAAACAAAATGAAATAAAAAAATTGAA
>NW_015549634.1:1167456-1182048 GCF_001515605.1 Sinocyclocheilus anshuiensis | reverse complement strand
AAATAAAAAAATTGAAATATAAATTGAAATATAAAATGATAAATAGGCTACAGAACTGAATATTGACCCTAATAAATGTTCATAGACATTTGAATTAGAAATACACAGTGGAGAGTTAAAAATGAAAAAAAAAATAATTTTATCTGACCATTTAGAGACCAGTGTTATTTTAGTATTATTTATTTACTATTATAGTATTTATTTATATATTTTTTATTTTTTTTTTATATTTTAGCTTTTCATTTAAAATTTAAGTATGTCATTTTCTTATGTTCTTTTGTCATCTTTATTAGATTTTTTTTTAATTATATTTAAAATATTTAATTTTAATTTATTTCTATTTGAGTTTTAGGAATATTAGTACTTCAATTTTTTTATTTCATTTGGTCGCCAAGACAGCATTTTTTCATCTAATCTTTAATTTTATTTAATTTTCAGTTAGTTGCAACATTTCTAATTTACTTTTATGTTTTTTTAAGTTTAAGTTTTTTTTATCTAATATTTTATTTGATGTTATTTTATTGCATTCAGTTGCCAAAACAACATTTCTACATTTTTCAACTCCAACATTTTTATTCAAATTTTTAATTTAACATTTTACTTATTTATTTTTATGATATTTTATTGTATTTTTTTCAATTAGTTGCCAAGGCCATATTTCTCATTTTCATCAGATGTTTTAAAAATTCTATTTTAAATATTTTAAATTTTAATTTATTTCTATTTGAGTTTTAGGAATATTAGTACTTCAATTTGTTTTATTTCATTTAGTCGTCAAGACAGCATTTTTTCATCTAATCTTTAATTGTATTTAATTTTCAGTTAGTTGCAACATTTCTAATTTACTTTTATGTTTTTTAAGTTTAAGTTTTTCATCTAATATTTTATTTGATGTTATTTTATTGCATTCAGTTGCCAAAACAACATTTCTACATTTTTCAACTTCAACATTTTTATTCAAATTTTTAATTTAACGTTTAATTTATTTATTTTTATTATATTTTACTGTATTTTTTCAATTAGTTACCAAGGCCATATTTCCCATTTTCATCAGATGTTAAAAAAATTCTATTTTAAATATTTTAATTTGAATTTATTTCTATTTGAGTTTTAGGAATATTATTACTTCAATTTGTTTTATTTCATTTGGTCGTCAAGACAGCATTTTTTCATCTAATATTTAATTTTATTTAATTTTCAGTTAGTTGCAACATTTCTAATTTACTTTTGTTTTTTTAAGTTTAAGTTTTTTTATCTAATATTTTATTTAATATTATTTTATTGCATTCAGTTGCCAAAACAACATTTCTACATTTTTAAACCAACATTTTTATTCAAATTTGTAATTAAATATTTTATTTATTTATTATTATATTTTACTGTATTTTTTTCAATTAGTTGCTAAGGCGATATTTCTCAGTTTTTTGTTTTGTTTCATGTAATATTTTATTTAGTTGCTATGGCAACAAGTCAACATTTCAGCATACATTTTTTTTCACCTAATATCTGTATTTTATTTCAGCTTTATTTCAATGATCAAAAACTTTTTTGTTTTTATAGTTTCAGTATATAGTTTCTGTTTTTAATAATTGTAACACTGTTACAGTACACATCGTCCTGGCTGCCCATTTTCACAACCCTCTGTCTCATGCTGATCCCATCCCAGTGCGTGTCACTTGTCTGTATGGTGACCTTTGCCCTCTCCCGCAGGTTCCCGTCAGGTCTGGCAGCGGGTTTGGAGGGTCTGGTTCCGGTGACCGTGATAAACCACCCTTCCCAGACGCCGTCCCCAAACCAGCCCTCCAAACACGGAGAGAGCAGCTGAGCGAGCAATAGCATCAGCATCACACACTCAACTCCTTCTATTGTTTTCCTTTTTATCGTTCTGGAGGAAGTGGATGTTTTTGGTGTCTCGTCCACAGAAACACAACACACTGAATGGAGTTTGTTAGTTTGACGTGTTTCTTGCCTCAGTTTCTCATCTCTGTGAGTCATTTAAATAAATTGGGCAATAGTGATGCCTGAAGCCACGCCCACTCGATGATTGACAGCTCAGCGCTCTGCTCTGATTGGCCAGGGCTCTCAGACTTCAGCCAAGGAGTGAAACACCAAACGAAATCTTTTATTTGACTGTGATCTCTACTAACGAACAGTTCAAATACATTTCCGTTTCTTTCTCGTACCAGCAGATGACGTTTAGATGTTTTATATTCAATGAGGTTTTGGTTTTGGCTTCATTTCACTATATGACTCAGGAAAATCTCACCGCCATAATTATTTTTCCCACCAAACCTTGTCCAAATTGTTGCATATTTTACATATTTGTGTTTCTGTTTGGCTGGTGTTAGTATTTTTATACAGTGAGGCGTCTCGAGATCAGTAGGTTTGTGTGGTTTAGTCTCGTCTCTCTTTCATTCGGTTTGTTCTTCTGAAGGTGTTTGTTTGTCAGAAAGCGAGATGTGATTCAGAAGCGGGAGGTTGTTTGTTTTATTGTGATTATTTGTATTTGTTTCTTGAATACGTGAACTTTTAGCATCAGTGCAGATCAAATAAAACATGCAGGTTCAGAACTCTTTCTCTGCTTCGTGGTTATTGCAGTATATGATTGTGATTCTGAGGTCAGATATTAATACCTGTCGTATCTCTCCACTAATGCTTTTGAAAATTACTTTTGCTTCAGTATCGTCAGGTTGTATTAATGTTTTATTGATAATCATTTTCAGCTTTATCTTTAGAAAACGTCATTTTTAAAAGTCGTCAAACAAAAGTTGCTGACGTTGATCGGCTGGGATTATTGGAAGACATAAATGTTGAGATTTCAATGGTACCCTCTAATGCTGCAAAAAAGTATATATATATATATATATATAAAAAAATTATAATTTTTTTTTCCTGATGCATTTACATGCAACATGCAGTAAGGTTTGTTTGCAGTATTTTTTTTTTATGTTTTCGTATAATATTGCAGTAGTATATTTTTTTATTTAATTTGTTTTATCCATGTGAAAAAAATCAGAACTTTACATCTGATATGGGTTTCAGAAGTGGGTGTGGCAAAATGGCTCGATAACGCCACCTGTAAAATTTCAGCAAAGTGCCCCTCAAACTACGTTTCACGTACATGTACGAAACTCGGTACACACATGTAACACACCAAGACCTACAAAAAAGTCTCTTGGTACAAAATCCGAAACCCAACAGGAAGTCCGTTATTTTGAATTTCCTGTAAGATCTTTGTGCAGTTTTTGCCATTTTCAGGCCTCGTACTTTAACGAACTCCTCCTACGGTTTTAATCCGATCATCTTCAAATTTGGTTTGTGTTATCATAAGGCCAAAAAAAGTTATATCAGATTTTTAAAAATTATTATTATTTTTTATTTATATAATTGTGTTGCATAGACCATAACCACCCATTGCTAACTAAAACTTTTCATAGTTCAGTATAAGAAGTTTGTCTTCCATTGATAGAAGCTGTAAGTCAGTCTGAAGGTCTATAAGTCAAATCATCATCGGCACGTAAAGTGAGTCTAAATGTCTGAAAGCAATAAATCATTGATTATATATTGTACTCTTTTCAAATTTAAAATGTGAACTGAAACCCCCCCACAAATTTTTTGTTTAAATATGAAATATTTGCTTTAAATTAAAGATTAAAAAAAAAACTTCAATGGTCTCAGGCTTTTGGACCCTTCAGTATAATTCATACAAACACAAAATGCAAGTCTTTATTTTGAACTGAAACACAGTTTTGATGTTGCAGTGTATTACGCACTTGAATGATGATCATGGCCAGAGTCAGTGAGTACAGGAGGACGTTCACACACACACACACACACACTCACTCATTCACTCACTACACACACGAATGTATGTCCTAAGCATCAGAGCTGTTGTCAGTCAGGCTTGTGAATGTTCTCTCAGGACTCCAGGGATTTCATTCGATCGTTCCAGACGGATTCCCAGCTGAAGAGAGTCTCCGTCTCCCATCAGGATCTGTGCTTATATCAGCGCGTCACAGCTCAGGTAATCCAATCCAATACAACTTTATTCTCAGCAATACATACATAACATTAAAACCACACAAATATCAAAAAAACATATCAGATCATTCCACCTTAGTGTTTTGATTCAAATATCCAATTACTGCAGGTATAAATTAATTCTTATACATGTTTCTCTCTGCCCTGGGCATTAAATAATGTCTTCTAGAAGGCAATGAGACAAACTGATCGTTCAAATAAAGCAATAAGCCCCAAGAAGCTGTTATACCCCCTTAGCTGTTATAAATTCACTGTAAACCACGGCTTCACGGGGCTTCTTGCTTTTATAAAACGGTTATTCCATATACGTAGTTAGGTTTCACAAAATAAAACAGAGCAAATAAAGTGTAATGATATTAATAAAAACAGTATTCTTCCACCAAACAATGTAGCTCCTCAGAAACAGTTGTGGTTGCTACAAAGTGGTTGCCGAGCAAACAAAGGTGTATGTTTGTAGAGTAATTTACAACAGCTTCGAACGCGGCTCAGCCAATCAGAATCAAGCACCGGAACTATCCGTTTTATAAGGATGTGTAGCATCTTTCAAAATGCACTCAGCTTTCCTAACACACCTTGAAATATACACCTGGTTCAGGGTTCTCTGTGGCTTGCCAATGACCTTACTCGCTATATTAATGACTCTAGTTAGTGTATTTTTCTGTTTACAGTTCAAGTGCCCATACCAGGATGTTATATTTTAGTTATAATATAGGTCAGCATGTCAGGTCTAATATAGGTCAGCATACTTTCCACCAAGGACATGTAGACGATCTCCAGAATGTTCTGGCTCACACAAAAACTTCTAAGCTAACACACACACCTGCAGAGCATTATCTGTGACTCTCGTTGCATGTGTGTGTGTGTGTGTGTCACAGCTGGGATCAGCGCTGCATGACGTCCATCAGATCTTCACTGTGTGGCCTGTGACAGACAGACTGACTACTGCAGCAGGACCGAGAGATACGCAGAGAGAGGACACTCAGAGACATGGTACACACACACACACACACACACACACACACACATATCGTTGTACACACATAGTACTGACATCACTTCCTTCTGAGCAGGACAAAGACAGTCCTGGAAACACACGGATTCTGTCCTCGGCCACTCAGAAGACACTGGACAGGAAGACTCAGAGGTGAGAACGGCTGTGTTTCATCTGATCTGAGACACGAATGATTGCACAACTGACACATTACCTGACCAGAAGTCTTTGTTCATAATATGTGACCCTGCAGCACAAAAGAGTCATAAGCAGCACAGGTATATTTGTAGCAATCAAACCATACATCAATGGAAAGATTATTTATTCAGCTTTCAGATGATGTATTAATATAATTATGTTAGTAGTAAGTATATGTAATGTAAGTATACATAATAATTATAATTAAATATAATGTAATAAATAAATAAATGTGATCATTTAAATATACAATAATAAAATAACATTAGTTAATTAAAATACACGTTCATTGTTAGTTCAGTTCCGTTACATATTGACAGATATAACTTATTTCTAATAACGTATTAGAAAATGTTGAAATTAACATCAACTAAGATTGTTAAATGTTTTTGAAGTAAATTCATAATTTCGGTAACACTTTACAATAAGCTCTCATTTGTTAGCATTCATGCATTATCTAACATGAATTAACAATCAGTAATACATTTTTAAGAGCATTTTTATAGCATCTTTGTTAATAGTATTTAACAGAAATACAGTGTCAGTGCATTAACTTATGTTAACAGATAGAACTTTTTAAAAATGTGTCAACATAATTTTACTCATTTAATACATTTCATTTCAATTGATATTAACAGAAAAAAATAATAAATCTCATTTACAGGATTAAACTGAATTTTCGCAATGTTCTCTCAGACATTCGGACTCCAGTGTATGATATTCAGGTAACGCTTTATTTTAGGGTCTCTTAACTAGTTGCTTATTAGCATGCATATTACTAGAATATTAGCCATTAGTACTAATTAAGCACATATTAATGCCTTATTCTACATCCCTAATCCTACCAATACCTAAACCTAACAACTACCTTACTAACTATTAATTGGAGAGTTAATATTAAGGAATTTATTGAGGGAAAAGTCATAGTTAATAGTGAATAAGTGTTCCCTAGTCTAAAGTATTACCGATATTTGTAATTAAAATAATTCCGGACATAATGGCTTGAATAAATTCAATTAAGTGGCTAAATAAATTGACTGCACAAATATGAACGTAGTGTCAGTCTGAATGAGCATGTTTTGTTTATTATATCTACACACATTTATTATAATGGAGCGTCTAGTGTTGTTTTCGCATTTTAAGCTCTGAAGGATCCCAGTTGGACGCTAGTAATGCATCAGACACACATCATCAGATACTGATTTCATTTGTTCTCAGGCAAGCAAAGAAGACAAAGGTGATTCCCAAGCGCTCACCGGCGAGGTACAGCATGAATCAGAGAGGAACACAACATGTATTTCTCTGACTGACCTGATCTGAACTGTTTCTCCTGTAGGATCCTGCAGCCTCGTCTCGGTCACAACAGCGTCTGCCCAGATTTTCAAATAGTTGTATCTCAGCCAAATATTGTTCTATCCTAACAAACCATACATCAATGGAAAGATTATTTATTCAGCTTTCAGATGATGTATTAATATAATTATGTTAGTAGTAAGTATATGTAATGTAAGTATACATAATAATTATAATTAAATATAATGTAATAAATAAATAAATGTGATCATTTAAATATACAATAATAAAATAACATTAGTTAATTAAAATACACGTTCATTGTTAGTTCAGTTCCGTTACATATTGACAGATATAACTTATTTCTAATAACGTATTAGAAAATGTTGAAATTAACATCAACTAAGATTGTTAAATGTTTTTGAAGTAAATTCATAATTTCGGTAACACTTTACAATAAGCTCTCATTTGTTAGCATTCATGCATTATCTAACATGAATTAACAATCAGTAATACATTTTTAAGAGCATTTTTATAGCATCTTTGTTAATAGTATTTAACAGAAATACAGTGTCAGTGCATTAACTTATGTTAACAGATAGAACTTTTTAAAAATGTGTCAACATAATTTTACTCATTTAATACATTTCATTTCAATTGATATTAACAGAAAAAAATAATAAATCTCATTTACAGGATTAAACTGAATTTTCGCAATGTTCTCTCAGACATTCGGACTCCAGTGTATGATATTCAGGTAACGCTTTATTTTAGGGTCTCTTAACTAGTTGCTTATTAGCATGCATATTACTAGAATATTAGCCATTAGTACTAATTAAGCACATATTAATGCCTTATTCTACATCCCTAATCCTACCAATACCTAAACCTAACAACTACCTTACTAACTATTAATTGGAGAGTTAATATTAAGGAATTTATTGAGGGAAAAGTCATAGTTAATAGTGAATAAGTGTTCCCTAGTCTAAAGTATTACCGATATTTGTAATTAAAATAATTCCGGACATAATGGCTTGAATAAATTCAATTAAGTGGCTAAATAAATTGACTGCACAAATATGAACGTAGTGTCAGTCTGAATGAGCATGTTTTGTTTATTATATCTACACACATTTATTATAATGGAGCGTCTAGTGTTGTTTTCGCATTTTAAGCTCTGAAGGATCCCAGTTGGACGCTAGTAATGCATCAGACACACATCATCAGATACTGATTTCATTTGTTCTCAGGCAAGCAAAGAAGACAAAGGTGATTCCCAAGCGCTCACCGGCGAGGTACAGCATGAATCAGAGAGGAACACAACATGTATTTCTCTGACTGACCTGATCTGAACTGTTTCTCCTGTAGGATCCTGCAGCCTCGTCTCGGTCACAACAGCGTCTGCTCCTCTCAGTGAGTCTCTCTAATGCACAAACCTTCTGAAACTCTTCAGAAGTGAACATTGTGTTCTCCGTTGCTCATAAACTGCTGCACGTTAAGCAGGAACACAGTAAAGTTAGTTCAGACTCATCATGCTGACCTCTCTCTCTCTCTCTGCAGGAGTGCAGTGAAGAACAGAGACGAGTGTTTTGGAGTGAGACAGCAGCGCTCGCTTCACAGCAAGTATCTGTCTCTGGGATGAAAACACACATATGAATGATTACTGATCAATGCGCATGTTTCACGAGTGCCTATCACTGTTCATTGCCCAACAGATTTTGCAATTGTCCACTATGCTTAAAATTTTTCAGAATGAATTCTAATAATAAATCTATACCGTAAACTTCATTATTGATTATGCACTGAATACTATTTAACTTTTTGTATTTCTAATACAAACATTACACATTTAGAAATACGTAACTGTCTGGTTTGCTTGCACTGTGCAGTGCATACCAAACACACCTAAATGTGCTGATTCACGTGTGCATACATGTGTTTGTCAGACTCATTCAGAATCAACTCCTCAGCACACACACGCACACGTGAACAGTCACGCTCACTGACCAGCATCAGCGCCACAAATTAAACACAGTTAGAGCTTTCACAGTCTGACTCACAGCAACCAAAACTGTTAAATCCTTGGCGGACATAACAGCACGCAGGCTTGGAACGACATGAAGTTTCTAAAGCAATAGTTCATCCAAAAATGAAAATGTGCTCACTCTCAGTCCATCCAAGATCAGGATGAGTTTGTTTCTTCATCAGGTTTGAAGAAATGTAGCATTGCATCAGTGTCTCAGCAATGGATGCTCTGCAGTGAATGGGTGCCGTCAGAATGAGAGTCCAAACAGCTGATAAAAACATCACAATAATCCACAAGTAATCCACAGCACTCCAGTCCATCAGTTAACATCTGGAGAAGACAAAAGCTGAAACTAATCCAGCATTAAGACGTTTTTAACTCCAATATGAGTCCATAATAACGCTTCCTCCAGTGAAAAAGTGTTCTGGTCTGAATCAGGAGAGCAAGCTGCACAGATCAAGCAGCGTTTAAACAGCTCTAAACACATATGTGGCTGGATTTTGATGTGAGAGACAACAGGAGATGCACTTTTTCACTGGAGGAAGCGTTATTATGGACTCATATTGGAGTTAAAAACGTCTTAATGCTGGATTAGTTTCAGCTTTTGTCTTCTCCAGATGTTAACTGATGGACTGGAGTGCTGTGGATTACTTGTGGATTATTGTGATGTTTTTATCAGCTGTTTGGATTCTGACGGCACCCATTCACTGCAGAGCATCCATTGCTGAGACACTGATGCAATGCTACATTTCTCCAAACCTGATGAAGAAACAAACTCATCCTAATCCTGGATGGACTGAGGGTGTGCACATTTTCAGTTTTGGGTGAACTATTGCTTTAACTTTCCCTTTAAATGACACGTAGGATTGTGAATACAGAGAAAACACACATCGTAGAAACGCAATACTGTGCTTTATTTCTTTAACATAACACTGAATGGTACATCTCATCCACACACATGTGTGTATCGCTGCGGTTTATAGCTATGCATGAGCACAGACAGAAGTGCTTAATGTTACAGGTGCAATAATAGAATATAATAATACTGTTTATACAACTAAACAAATCTGAAGTCAAATAAAACATGTCAAAGGGTTTGCATAAGGAGCTGGTGAGCTCAGTCATGGCCTTTATATTCCATTTGTGGCTTTTAGAATCAAATCACAGTTGAGATTATTTGTACCGTGCTCAGATATGAAACATAGAGCTGCTCTCAGTAACAGACTGATCTCAAATCAGCTAAAGCAGCACAAGCACAATCCAGAAAACTAGACACAGAAGTGCAATAATCATCACAACAGTCTTTGGCTTAATAATACAGGTTATAAAAGACACAAGGTTAAAAATGAGTGCGTGTGCATGTCCTGATGCATCGTGTCGTTTGTGTCTGAATATGAAAAAACAAACCTAAATCTAAAAATGTTGGCATAATGCACTGTACAAATGCAGTCAAAATTAACACTATATTAAAGGTCTCTCATTTTACTGATTGTCTACTCGCATCTCAAACATAAATTCAGCTTTAAACGAATGTTCTGGATTCAATACAAGTTAAAAAATATAATTTTTTGGTTACTTTTGAATTACTTCAAATGCTGTTTAATGTCACATTGTGACAACATTGGTCTGTCTGTTCGAGTGACTTCTGACTCATCCAATCACGTGAGTTTAGGGCGGAGCTATCTGTCTGACTGACCAATGACAAACAGGATGAGTGTTTAGGAAAAGCTCTCATTGCTTTTCCATTCGAGTTAGAAATGACACGCTTAACCTTTAAATAACATCAATTACCGAAGCCCCATTATGTCAAATATTGTCTTTGGCTTCTCACACTCAAATCAACATTATGTCACAAATGCTGTCAGGCTGTATCAAACCCAGAACGTTCCTATGACATGACCTCAAGGGAATGTAATAAATACGTTCACCGTTAAACATTACGCAGGAAAAAATAATTCTGCAAAGTAAAACTAAGGCTTCATGCAGTCGCTGCCAAAGCGAGTCTGGCGGAGAACCGCACGTAACGGAATGTCCTGCTGGAAAGAGTGATGAAATCTTGGCCCAAACGAAACCAGCCTTCTGGAATAAGAGTCGTACACAGAGCTTTAAATAAGAGAAACTTCACACACACAAACGTAACGCAGACGTCATCCTTCAGCACCAGCCACCTCACTAACAGCTAGTGTTTATACTGTGTTATAATAAAGCAATAAGCCCCAAGAAGCCGTGGTTTACAGGGGGGTTTCCGCTTCACGTCGTATCTAACAACGCCCCTTAGCTGTTATAAATTCACTGTAAACCACGGCTTCTTGGGGATTATTGCTTTTATAAAACGGTTATTCCATATACGTAGCAAGGTTTCACCAAATAAAGTGTAATGATATTAATAAAAACAGTATTCTTCCACCAAACAATGTAGCTCCTCAGAAACAGTTGTGGTTGCTACAAAGTGGTTGCCGAGCAACACACAGACGTAAACAAAGGTGTATGTTACTTTGTAGAGTAATCTACAACAGCTTCGAACGCGGCTCAGCCAATCAGAATCAAGGGCCGGAACTCTCCGTTTTATAATGCATGATATAGCATATTATAATAATCGATACGCGTCTCTCCTTCAGAAGTACAGTGAAGAAAAATCTGAGTTTTTGTGCTTGTTGGTATTATGTTACAGTAGCTGCTATCAAAGGTTTTCTCAAAACGCAATAGAAACGCTGTGATTGGGCACAAATACCCAACAATGAAAACATTTATTGCATGACAAAATTAAAATTCTTTGGGGGGAAAAAAAACTGTTTATCAATCAGTAAATCTACCATATTTCCACAATGACATAAAGGTAATTGCGACTCACAATTCTGAATTTTTTTTCTCGCAAGTTCTGTGAACATTCTCAACATTACCAGATATAAACTCAGAATTGTGAGATATAAACTTTCAATTTTAAGGGGAAAAAACCTCTGAATTCTGAGTTTATATCTTGACATGTTTCTGTTTTCTCTGAATTCTGAGTTTATATCTCGCAGTTCTACTTTTTGTTTACTATCGTTCCTTAATTCCAATTTTTAATTCCAACTTAATTCCCACAATTCTGACTTTTTTCTCTCTGAATTTTTATCTCACAATTCTATTTTTTCCACAATTTTATTTCCGCGGCAAAATAAAAAAGGCATTTGCAGCATTTTATCTCACTATTCTAGACTCTTTTTCTCAGAATTACAAGTTTATATCTCATATTTCCTGAGTTTATATCTCTGAGTTTGTATATTTTGAGAAAAAAAGTCAGAATTGTGAGAAAAAATTACCTTTTCTTATTTTTTAATCTGCAATATATCTTTATAATGTTTGTAAACATTTACTTTTATTTACTGTTATGAAACAATATTTCTGAATTTTACATTATTGTAAAATGTGACTTATACACAGATGCAACTTGCATGTTTTTTCCTTCTTCTCTTAATGATGCAATTTATTTACCGGAAAATACAGTATTTATTTTCATGTTGGCATTTCTGTGGCAACTTGTGGTTGTCTTTTGTGTCAATGCTACACATGCAACAGAACGCATGTCTCTCGAGAAGTTACTCTATTTTTAACTTCACACGGTGTATTAAAATGCATCTGCTGAGCGCGAACACGCACAGATTCAGTCCGCTTCAGAGGCAGATGTTGATTTGTTTGGCTAACTCTCTCTCCAAATCTGAAATCAGAGTGTCGAAGTCTTTCAGACTCAGTCGGCACGTGAACGGAGCGTCAAAGTCGAGCGCAAACTCGTCCACGTACAAACCATCAGGAGACGTCCACACGTCCCTCTTCTTCGGCTCCTCCATGTCGTCGTCGCTCTCGCTGCCTGCCACCTCGTCGTAATCCGCCTCGTCGTTCGACAGGAAGTCCCGCCCACAAACGCTCCAATCGCCGGCGTAGCGGTTACAGGGCGGGCTCTCCAGCCGGCCACGCCCCCTGCGGGAAACCACCACCTGCAAGGAACTCTGGGAAGCCAGAGAGTCACCCGTCACTCGTCCTTTGGGTACTGCGAAAAAACACACATTAAACGCATTACACGCGGCTAGGGGCGGACTTAACCAATGAGCGAGGTAAGCGGCCGCTTAGGGCCCCGGGGAATCAGGGGCCCATCTGATATTGGCGGAACATATTTGGCAAACGATGCAGTGTGTATTTTTTTATGGAGAGCCTCAAATGTTCGCTCACCACTCAAAACGCTGAATTTTTGTCAGGTGCTGAGTTCTGCAAGCTCGCGAATCCTCTCATTATAACGACGTGTAGATACGATGTAAATAAGAGATTGATTGTGCAGTGCAGACAGCTTCACTGATTAACAGAACAGAATTTTATTTGTCTTTATGTTTCAAAATGACTCGCTTGTGTGTGAGTTTTTTATAAGGTCTTCTTTTGTGATCTGAAAAAAATAAGGTAGCATAATATGGCTTTAGAACAGCATCAGGTTGACTAATTATTTACTTAAGTTGTGAAGGGGTAAATAAACTAGTTATAGCTATAACCTATGAGAGAGAGAGAGAGAGAGAGAGAGAGAGAGAGAGCAAAATAAGGGTTAGGTGTAAAAGAGCATATAGTTATTGTGTTGGGGACCCATACTTGAAATTTGTCCCCTGCTGCACGCGGCAGATGTGCACATATTTAGACTGATGTGCCATGCAAATCTGCCTTAGCTCTCACATGCATGTTGCACGTGCTGCGTCACGAGAACACGCTTCAGCTACTGCACACGAGTCACGGGTCGTAACATGATGCTCAAAGTTCAAACATTGAATGTGCAAACGATAATGATCGGATTATATGCATGACGTTTGAAAGCATGAGCAGCACTGGAACGACAATCAAAACCAGATGACATTCAGAGAAAAAAAATTAATGGAATAAATTCATGCATGTCAAGACTTTCGTATGTTTTCACTGCACTGTAAAAATTATTACAATTATTAGTGCATTTTAAAAGAAAATACTATTTCAGGGGTTTTTTTACTTCAAAAATTAACATTTAATTTAATGTTACTTGCTGTTTTTTGTAAATGTTTGTGAAATTTACTAGCAATGTTTTGAGTAAAAATTGTTTCTACAATTGTTAAAATTGTTTTGGTAAAATCACCAAATGCATGACTATTTTTTCATGTGGAACGGCAAATTATGTTTGTGTCGAGAAGCACTGAAGCCTGATGTGAATCATTTCTACAGTGCATTTTGTGGCAATAAATATGATTTAGCTGAACTTGAAGATATTAAAAGAGATTGCTGAATAATTGAACTTAATGCCACTATATTATCTTTTGTAGAGTTGCTTTATAGTTGACATTTAAGCTGTAATTATAATTGAAATGACTGATTCCTGAAATCAAAGCATTATACACTATACAGCAGATCTCTGCCTGATTTTCTTCTATTTTGCAAAATGTAACTATATAATCATCCAGCTATAATCTGCTAAATGCAACTAAGGCATGAAGATATTATAAATATTAACATAATTATTTTTTGTAGAGTTGCTTATAACACAATGAATCTTCCATAATGTCTACACTTCGTGTGTTATAATGAGAGGATTCGTAAGCACGCAATTTTCAGCACTGCAAGAACTTTTGAGCCGTGAGTGGATTACTTAAGATATAAGGTTTTCTGAGCGCACACATCCGAAGCACACGCACAGAAAGCGGCTGTCGCAGCATGTGAGTACTAAACTAAGTTCTCATTCACACACAAGATTACGTTAAAAACACACATGAGTTACAAAAACAGTGGGTTATGTCTGTGAAGGTAAACAGCTGGGAAATAAATCGCATGTTTATTTGAGATCTGTGTGGCAGCAGCAATATACAGTAAATAAATCAATAAATGCACTGCTCTGTTGTCTCCTCTGAGGCTGGGACTCTAAACAGTGTTCTGTGCTCGTCTCTGCAGCCAAACACAGAACAGTTAGCATGTTTTGCTCAAACTTTCGTCATAGCATTAGAGCTGCTACACCGTTGTCGCTATGTGACGGTGCCGTGGGTGTAAACTTACAGATTAAGGGGCG
>NW_015549634.1:1152908-1167349 GCF_001515605.1 Sinocyclocheilus anshuiensis | reverse complement strand
GGGGCAGTAATATTATAATGAGATCCCTTTGCAACGTCACTAGGGGAGCGAAATCAGACGCGCTCGTTTTTTCAGACGGTTGCAGAAAAAGGCTTCCCAAAACAAAGTTACTGAGTTAATAATCTTTTTCACGTTTCCTTGGTTGGTAGATGCACCGGGGACCTGATTATAGCACTTACAACCTGGAAAAGTCAGATTTTCATGATATGTTATTCAAACAACGAACAGATTATACAGAGAAAGTGAGCAAAGAACACAGCATCAACGGAGCTTTTTGAAACTCAGAATCAGTTTTAAACCATTGCGTCACAAAACGATTCACTGTTTCGAAACGCTCCAATTGGATTGCGTACCGCAAATCATTTCATTCAGATCAGGACTTCTTGTTTATTGAACTGTTGTAAAAAAAAATCAATATCACATTTGTAATCATGGTAATTTTGGAGAAAAACGCCACTCTTCATGTGAAATTGATCAACTATATAAAGTTGTATAAATGTATACATTTTTTGCCCCGCTGTCTTGAATTTGTGATCATTCTAAATGTATTTTAATAGTCCAAATCATGCAGTGAAAGAACACACTAGTCTAGACTTCATGTAATCTTTGCGTGCGCTCTGTAGGTGTGTTTTTAATGGTTTTTCCAAAATACTCGATAATGTCAAATTGCACATCGTTAAAACAACAATTACAATATTATCGCAGACGATATATATGTGAGCCTGGAGCACAAAAGCAGTGTTAAGTCGCTGGGGTATATTTGTAGCAATAGCCAACAATACATTGTATGGGTCAAAATTATACATTTTTCTTTTATGCCAAAAATCATTAGGATATTAAGTAAAGATCATGTTCCATGAAGATATTTAGTAAATTTCCTACTGTAAATATATCAAAACTTAATTTTTGATTAGTAATATGCATTGCTAAGAACTTCATTTGGACAACTTTAAAGATGATTTTCTCAATATTTAGATTTTTTTGCACCCTCAGATTCCAGATTTTCAAATAGTTGTATCTCAGCCAAATATTGTTCTATCCTAACAAACCATACATCAATGGAAAGATTATTTTAAAAAAATTGACCCTTATGACTGGTTTTGTGCTCCAGGGTCACATATTAGGGCTGATGCGACCAATGGTTCAAAAGATTTTACATTTATGGGAAAATATATCCATACTGGTTTACAGTGGGAAGTGAGGGAATGCAACAATAGCCAGACTCGACAAGACGCAGACAATGTGAAGTGGAGTTTCATTACCGTTCCCTCATAGATTTATTGAATATGTATATTGGATATTTCAAGACTTCAGACATGACTCATCCAATTATAATTTTAAGAAATGTTTATTCTTTGGGTCTAGCTTTTAATACGGAAGTGCATTACCATATGGATAAATATATTATACTCATACCGATTTTGGAGATTCTGTCCACCTCTGGTGGCTAGTATTTTATGCATGCATGCATGTATTTATTTTTTCTGGAGGAATGTGTTTATTATAATCTGTCCTATCATAATCATCTTAAGTGCTTATGTTCTGTTTTCTTGACTGCCAGACATGGAGAGACCACCTTTCAGGTGTCCGACACAAATTACATGAATCCGAACGAAGCTCTCGCTCATTTCAACCGGCACAAAACGATTCACTGTTTCGAAACGCTCCAATTGGATTGCGTACCGCAAATCATTTCATTCAGATCAGGACTTCTTGTTTATTGAACTGTTGTAAAAAAAAATCAATATCACATTTGTAATCATGGTAATTTTGGAGAAAAACGCCACTCTTCATGTGAAATTGATCAACTATATAAAGTTGTATAAATGTATACATTTTTTGCCCCGCTGTCTTGAATTTGTGATCATTCTAAATGTATTTTAATAGTCCAAATCATGCAGTGAAAGAACACACTAGTCTAGACTTCATGTAATCTTTGCGTGCGCTCTGTAGGTGTGTTTTTAATGGTTTTTCGGGTCACAGACTCACCAGGCCAGAGCTGCAGGAGATAGTGCAGTGCTTCTATGTGTCGTTTAAAGTCCACAGCGCTGGCGATCTCTTCACTGTGTGCAAAACTACGGCCTCCTCGACCGGCCCCGGACCCTGCCAGGGCCCCTGATCCGGGAGCCGTCATCCCGGCCTGCCACGACTCCTGTGTGGGCGTCAGGAGAACCGGCCCGAAACACACGGCCAGATTCTGGCACGTCATTCGGTTGCTTTCGCTGTAAGACGCCACCAGACTCAGATGATCCAGCAGGAAGGAAAGAGTCGCCTTCAGCAGACACACAAACACACCCATCAATCAACAGCAAGCACTAAACATGCATTAGCAACCCGCTTTAATTCTGTAATATGACAATTTAAAAGTGAAACTGATATTCAGTAAGGCAGGATTTGATTCTAATCACACAGACTTCTATGCATTTGCCAAAATGTGCAGTACTGTATCCCACAATGCAATGCACTTTACTTGAGCTTTCAAGTGCAACAAATGTACCAGAAATATCAGCTGTGATTTTTAACTCATTTGTGACCCTGGAGCACAAAAGCAGTGTTAAGTCGCTGGGGTATATTTGTAGCAATAGCCAACAATACATTGCACAGGTCAAAATTATACATTTTTCTTTTATGCCAAAAATCATTAGGATATTAAGTAAAGATCATGATCCATGAAGATATTTTGTAAATTTCCTACCGTAAATATATCAAAACTTAATTTTTGATTAGTAATATGCATTGCTAAGAACTTCATTTGGACAACTTTAAAGATGATTTTCTCAATATTTCGATTGTTTTGCACCCTCAGATTCCAGATTTTCAAATAGTTGTGTCTCGGCCAAATATCGTCCTATCCTAACTAACCATACACCAATGGAAAGATCATTTATGCAGCTTTCATGTGATGTATAAATCTCAGTTAAAAAAAATTGACCCTTATGACTGGTTTTGTGCTCCAGGGTCACATATAATAGAAGACTGGATTCACTGGGACTGATGAAATGCATGCTGTGATGATAAACACACAGTCAGACAGATGCATTACCCGCTCTGCTTCAGGAAGACACTGCAGCAGTGAGACGGTGTTTTGTGATCGCTGAGCGTCGCTGGTGTTTCTGCAGGCCGGTCGAACCATCATGGTCTCTAACACCACTTCATACAGGGTCCTCGTGATGAGAGGAGACGGCAGCTCTCGCAGGTAGTCTTTCAGAATGCCTGACAACAACATTACAAAACAATCAATACTTTCCACTGCAGAATTACCTTCAAGTACCTTGATATACCAAGTAAATTATGCAAGCATTTTAACTCAGAATTCAGACTTTTTTTGTGCAATTTTCTCACAAAATATAAACTCAAAATAAAGCAATAAGCCCCGTAAAGCTGTGGTTTACAGTGAATTTATAACAGCTAAGGGGCGTTGTTAGGTATGACGCAAAGCAGAGTAAACCATGGCTTCACGGGGCTTCTTGCTTTTATAAAACGGTTATTCCATATACGTAGTAAGGTTTCACGAAATAAAACAGAGCAAATAAAGTGTAATGATATTAATAAAAACAGTATTCTTCCACCAAACAATGTAGCTCCTCAGAAACAGTTGTGGTTGCAACAAAGTGGTTGCCGAGCAACACACAGACGTAAACAAAGGTGTATGTTACTTTGTAGAGTAATTTACAACAGCTTAGAACGCGGCTCAGCCAATCAGAATCAAGCACCGGAACTCTCCGTTTTATAAATTGTGAGATATAAACCTGAATTCTAAGAAAAAAATTCTGAATTGTGAGATATAAACTCAGTTTTGACAGGAAAGTCAAGATTCTTTTCACCATAGAATAAAAAAAAAAGGTAATTCTGACTTTTCAAACATACAAATCTGAGTTTATATCTCACATTTCAGACTTTCTTCCTCGCAATTCTCAGAAAAATTCAGAATTGTGAGATATAAATTTGCAGATGCAAGGAAAAAAAGTCAAGTTTGTTTCCACCCGTTATTATTTTAGTATCATTTTAAGTATTACAGTTTTGTTAATATTTTAAATTTGATTTAATTTTTAGATTTTAATAATAATTTAATTAATTAGATTTTAGATAAAGTTATAGTCATTTTTGCTGTGCATTTTTGTCATTTTATTTGTGCATTTTATTTTATTTGTTTTGTTGTTTTTAAATACGTCTATATAGTTTGTGTTAAATTTTATTTTAGTTTGAGTTATTTTAGTATATCACGTTAAACTAGATGAAAATGAGAAATGTTGCCTTGGAAACTAGTTGAAATGAAAATAAGATTAAGCTTTTTATATTTTATTTTATTTCAGTTAACATTTATTTTATTTCAAGTAATAAAAACGTTTTTTTTATTACGTTTTTTTTTTGTTTTAGTTAACTATAATAACACTTTCCACCAGTGAATTAAAAAAAAAAATCGGACTTTTTTCCTGACGAGTTTCCATCTTACAATTCCAACTTCACTTCTCAAAATTCAGAGTTTATATCTCACAATTCTGACTTTTTCTTATAACTACGAGAAAAAAATATCAGAACTGTGAGAGACAAAAGTCAGAACTGTGAGATAAAATGTCAATTTTACTTTTTTTTTTTTTTAATTCCATAGCAGAAACCAGCTTCCATAGTAAATATGTGGGTACATATATCAGATTGTGTGTTGTCTGTGGCTGACTGACCGGTAATGACGTTGACGTCGGGATAGAGCTCATCGTTTAAGGTAACCGCTGCACTGTCCCTCTCAAATGCATCCCGCAATTCCTTCTTCACCGCTGCGGAGCCACAAAGACGATATAATCCCACGACCTACAGAAACGCATAGTCTCTCAGTACAGTCATATTTAATGCACATCGGGTCTGACAGATCTCTGAGCTCGTCTCACCTTCAGTCCTCTCCTCTCGATCTCAGAAACACACTTCTGAATGATCAGAGGCACTTTGAGCGCAGATGCCTCCTTCTCCACCAGGTGGCGCAGCTCCATCCCAAACACTTTAGGAGGAGGCAGGTCACTGAGGCGGGGGAATGGGGTCACAAACTGCTCCAGAAGGGTCAACTTCACATACAGCAAACCGCGAGGCTCCAGACGGACACACAGCTGCTGACTGCGAGAAGCTGCGAGAGAGAGACAGACAGACGAGATAAAGAGATAAGGGCAAAGCGCAAGATCAAAGCCAATGCAGGGTATGGCTGGGTGGAAGGGCTGTTGTGCAATGGTATAAATGTGTCAATGCTACAGAATTTATTATATAATGGGGTCTTTCCTTGTCAAATCTACCAAATTTCAGAAAATGTTTGATTTTGTTTATACTTAGTGTTTTGCTTACAAACAGTGATGAAGGCCAAAATATTAAAAGTCATGGATAAATATTTACTGAATAATCCACTCTTTTGTAGAGAAGCATCAAGATGAATCTCACCTGAGATTTGGAGCCACATTAGAGGGGGAAAAATGACTTTATTAATATATTTTTAAAGAGAGATTGGTATATTTATACAGAGATTGGTAGGTCTATTAGTAAAATCTGTTGATTTTAGCACACTTTGTTGCATTATATGCCAATGGTGACAGCTCAAAAATGGGAAAAAACACTTTAAGTATTTTTTTTTCAAAGTTTCCATGGCTGTAACTCAAGAAGTATTAAAGATATCGTAATATTCATTTAATATCTTAATATCCAAACTATTCTTTCTTTAAAACCGTTCTTTGTTAATTTTTATGCCCCCCCTCCACTCTACAAAATAGGGTATTTCTCAGTAAATATTGATCCACATTGTGAACACATTGGCCAATCAGCAGTGTTTAAGAATCAGCTCAACAGCACTCAAATGTTAGCGGGTAATGGACGTTTTTAAAATTTCAGTACCGACTGGGGGGGGGGGATTTGTAAGGCTAAACCTGAAGTCGAGTCACTATAGAATTCAACTGATGTACTTGCAATCTTAAAACAGCTTAAAAAATGGCTCATCCAATCAGAACTTAAAGTGGGAACTATCGGTTTCACCTTGTGACTTGATTTGCAAATGAGCTGTTCTCTTACCCTTGAAGAGGTGCGGTATAGCCACAGCACCCAGACAGCACACCCGGTTACGTGCGGTAGCAGCAAGCGCGGCAGAGGCGTCGTTTCCGCTGGCATTCGTTGGCGTCAAAATGACCAGTTTGAGTAGCCGCGCCCTCTCGAGCTCCAGGTTAAAGGTGTGGTTTAGTGGGAGACACGCCCCTCGACAGGTGAGCAGGGACGTTCGAGCCCGGGTCACCCCATCCACTTGAATGGCACAGAAGACTTCTTTAGTAGCGTCGTTCCGAGGGGATCGTAGCAGCTCATCAACGCCCAGCAGATGCACCGTGAGCAGCCCTGACAGTCTCTGTGCGCAGCGAGGATGATCTGCCAGCGAGTACAAGCGGAACGACTCTGCGTCTGCCACAGCAAGTGAATCCTGTGGTCCATGGTGCGGTGGTGGTGTAGGTGACCCTTTCAACCCCTGACCCGAGCCCTGCTTTGGCAAGAGTTCTGGTGAGTCTCCATCACTAAGATATCCTCCCTTACTAGCAGAACATGTTCGAGAGGATCGACGCCTTGGCCTTGCGGGTGCACTGGAGTCCAGGTGGTACTTGCTGATGACGTTGGACGATTCCTTGCGTGCATTTCGTGGTGAAGCCTCATCGGACGCTCCCGGTGCACTGCTGGCGTTCCCTTGTCCGTTGCGCTGATTACGGGATGAGCGTAGGCTAAGCTTCCGTCTTAGTTCCGGAAGCTTACGCATCTTCATAGAAAGCCGTCGCACTGTTCCTGGAGACCTGATCTTGTCAATTACACTGCTGCCACTTCCACCCTCTCCTGGGCTTTTCTTTGGTGCCCCGGGACTGTCAGATTTCACACCACTAGCAGAGCTAATACAGTCCGACTGCAGCACAATCAGATCTGAACCGAAAGAAACACACAATGTTAGAAACAAGGAATTTAACCTTTAAGATGGTCCTGAACCTTTAAGAAACCCTGACAGGCAAGTCGAAGTTGTGCTCTAGTATCTTGTGGTACAAGTCTTTTCCAAAACCTAGTGAGATGCCTTGCTGTTTACCACATACGTAGGCAACATGATGGACAACAGAAATGGAACCTTGGGAGTGGAAATGGAAGCTTCTAGAGATCCTGAAGACCTTCATTAGCTGGTCAAGGTGTGTTTAATTAGGGCTGGAGATAAACTCGTCTAGAACAGAGGTTATCAACTCTGGCCTGCGATCCACTTTGCTGCAGAGTTTAGCTCCAACCTTGATCAAACTCACCTACCTATAACTTTCTAGCATTCCTGAAGATCTTGATTAGCTTGTTCGGGCGTGTTTGATTAGGGTTGCAGTTAAACTCTCCAGGAAAGTGGACCTCAAGGGCCAGAGTTGAGAACCCCTGGTCTAGAAGGTGAGCCTCCAGGAGGAGGATTGGACACCCCTGTCATAAACTGATTTGGAACACTCGTCATCGGGGTGGGCAACTCTGGACCTCAAGATCCACTTTCCTGAAGAGTTGAACAAGCTAATCAAGTTCTTCAGGATTACTAGAAAGTTACAGACAAGTAAGGTTTAACAGAGTTGGAGCTAAACTCTACAGCAGGAGTGTCCAATTCTGCTCCTGGAGGGTCACTGTCCTGCAGAGTTTAGCTCCAACCCTAATTAGACACACCCGAACCAGCTAATCAAAGTCTTCAGACTCACTAGAAACTTCCAAACATGTCTAATGGAGCTAAACTCTGCAGGACGCTAGCCTTCCAGAAGCAGGTTTGGACACCCCTGCTTGATGGGACAGTGAGCCTTCGAAAGTGAGCCCAGCCCTTCTCTACATCAGTGGTCTCCAACCACATTCCAGGAGCCCTCCAACACTGGACATTATGCAGTCTCTTTTGTCTGAGACACACATTTTAGGTCTTGGAGTCTCTACTAATGAGCTGATGGCCTGAATCAGATGTATTTGATTAAGCAGACATGCAAAATGTGCAGTGTTGGTGGGATTCCAGGAAAGTGGTTGGGAACCACTGCTTTACATCAGAGGTGGGCAACTCTGGACCTCAAGATGCACTTTCCTGCAAAGTTTAACCAGCTAATCAAGTTCTTCAGGTACTAGGAACCTACAGACAGGTGAGTTCCATCAGGGCTGGAACTAAACTCTGCAGAACAGTGGGTTTTTCGAGAGCCAGAGTCGCCCTGCCCTTCTCTACATCAGTAGTTCCCAACCACATTCCAGGAGAACCCACAACACTACGTCTCCTTTGGCTCACACACCCACTTCAGTTTGGAGTCTCTAATGAGCTGATGACCTGAATCAGGTGTGTTTGATTGAGGACAGTTTTTGGGGGGGGGGAGCTCCAGGAAAATGGTTGTGAACCACTGCTCTACATCAGAGGTGGGCAACTCTAGACCTCAAGGTCCACTTTCCTGCAAAGTTCAACAAGCCAATCAAGGTCTTCAGGTACGAGAAACCTACAGACAGATGAGTTCCATCAGGGCTGGAACTAAACTCTGCAGAACAGTAGGATTTTGAGAGCCAGAGCTGCCCAGCCCTTCTCTACATCAGTTGTTCCCAAAAAATATTCCTGGAGAACCCACTACACTGCATCTCCTTTGGCTCACACACCCATTTCAGTTTGGAGTCTCTAATGAGCTGATGGCCTGTGTCAATTTTTTAATTATGTTGAACTTTCTGTGACGCATTCTGGAATTGCCTTCTCCATGACTGCTGCAATAAAATGCGGCCAAAAAAAGGTTTCTTAGAAGGCAGCATAATTATAATTATGCAACCTACCTTTTGGAACAGGCTTCACCTCTCTGGCACACCTAAAATGCTATCTAGGGTAGGCAGCTCACTAGGTTTTAGGAAAATAACTTCTAATTATATGTAATGTGGTTGATTCCCATCCTATTTTTGAACAACATTTCAACTTACTATAAATATTGTTTCAAAACAGCACTGCTCATTTTAACCTCAGTTTTAAGACCAGCTGTGTGAAGTGCAAGTATGCTGGCAATGCAGCTTAGCTTGTGACAAACTCTTACATAATAGAAAGCCTGACCATACCCGAACTATCCGCCCTGATGATGTCGGCCTCAGTTTGAATCTCTCTCATTTGATGTACGCCGGTGGGACTCAACCCCCCTGATCGTTTCTGATCTCTTTTCTCCTTTGCCAATTCCTCAGTTTCTCTCCTTCTCCACGGATCTCCATATTTTTCCTGAGCTGCTCCTCCGGTGGCCCTCGAGTCGTCCTCTTCAGGAATGGGGTTGTACCAAATGTTTCCATCTCCGCCTGGGCCCTGTCGCCACTCTGTGATTCTGGCTGGGAGGACTTCATCTGATGACTGGGGCTTTCCTGTGGACAGTACCCAGGCCCGACTACTTCGGTCCAGGTGCTGGAGGTAGGCACCTTGCCCAGAGATCTTCGCTGAGCTAGAAGAGTCACACATATCCACAAAAGCTGTAGATGCAGGGGTCAACTCCGGCAAACCGGCGTCAACAGAATCGCATGGTGTCCTGGAATATCCAAACTCCAATTCCAGATCATTCTGCTTCCTCTTCAAACCATCCTCACTCAAAGTCCTTTGGCTCCAGGCCTGTTTTGAGACCTCAGCCTTTCCTGAGCACAAATCCCAGTCCTGTGGCCCGTAGACCAGGCTCGTACACAGATCTGTGTTGGCTGGGTCTTTGCTTGTAGAGGGAAGTTTAGCCCAGTTCTGTTTTTTGGAGACGGTGATCTGGGAGCGTCTGGTACACTCCTCCACGGTGGAGCTCTCTGTCTCAGCATGACCTGAGGTGGATGCAGTTGATGAAGAACTTTGGAAAAGGTCCACCTTCCCTGTCACTTCTAAGGCAGAGGAGAGAAACCAGCAATCATTACCATAGCAGGAGTTTTGGCCTTATTTGGTGTTGAAATATTTGTCTGGATTGGAGTGACTAACTTGAAAAATGGATCGCTGGAGACTTGCAACACTCGGAAATATCAAATACCACAAGTAAAAGTGAAACTGGGGGCTATTAACCTTTACAGGGATTGATTCCTCCCTAAAACAACATTTCTGAGATGAGTTTACAGTGACGTATGTGGACAGAGAGCAGCGAAGAGAGAGGACAACTGGAAAGAATTAAAAAAAAAAGGACCAAAAACAGACATCGAGAGGAGGGCTGCAGATAATTACCATCTCCTTCTCCCTCCCCTCTTGCACATGTGGAAGTTTCTCCAAACTCCCTCCTCCCCTGTTTTCCCCTCTCTCTCTTTTCGTCTGTTCTTTCCCCTCTTGAAATTATGAGCGTGGCTTGTGACACACAGTTAGCCAAATATCTTATCCAATTCCAGAAGCCATGAATAACTCCCGTGTGCCCTCCAGATCGGCTCTGCGCATTATCTCTTCTGGCTTGCATGACTCTGGAAGTGCTGAATAAAAACATCGCTGTCAATTGCTCTTTAGTTAGCACTGCACATGAGTATGTCAAAACCGTTGCTAGTTGACAAGGCCAAGACAACACTCCACAACCAAATGCCTAAACCGCAAATGCTGCTTAAACACTGCACGGAGCTCTGATGGAAAGTTTGACAGATAGGAATGTGCAAGTCTAATTTGAGGGCGCAGAGAGAGCCGGATCAGTTTGAAATCAATTGGGAATACAGCAAATTGGATTTCCGTGCACTCGCCTTAACCCGCCCGTCTGAAATTGCCACTGGTCATATGATGCCTACATGTGTTTCAGGAAAAGTTCAAATTCAGCATTTAGACGAAATGCGACTTTCACAGGCATTTCGATGTCTGCTGAAATCGATGCATTCTAAGTGTTCTCTAACAAGTGGCTTTCCTGTAACTCAAGCATTAGAACATGGCGCTACCAACACCAAAATCAAGGGTTCGTTTTCCAAGGAATGCATGAACTGATACAATGTAAATGTGCACATTGAATGCAGTGCAAGTCGCTTTATATAAAAGCATCTACCAAAATGCATAAATGTAAATATAAATGACATATAGTGCAAACTCTGTTTTCAATAAATATCCTGGTTCGCTCTGAAATATGTCGCATTACAGAAGCCAAATTGACTTCAAGATGAAAACAGAAAAACACAACACAGACCCCTTTATGCTTCCCTGAGCAGGAAGTGTTAAACTACGTTAAATGGGCCAGCAGATGACTTCCTGTTTTGCCTAAGCAGCCAAGAAAAAGAGAAGGAGGGAAACAGACAGCAAGAAGCTAGAGCTACTTGCTGAGATATTTCACAGACAAAATGCACAGATAAACTGAAGGAAGATGCAGAAAAGCCTTTGGCAGACACCTTTATCCATACTTTTTTTTTTTTACCAGTTCATGCATTCCCTGAGAATCGAACCTATGCCATTGGTGTTGCTGGCTTTACAGGTTGAGGCAAGCATATATTCAAAGATTAGGATAAGGAATAAACAAAGTAAAAAATGAAGACAAAAAGATAACAGTGGCACACATGGAAGTCCGAAAAGCCAAAACAGGGAGCAATTTCAGTGACAAACACACAGCTGTTGGGCCGCTGAGAGGTTTTCAATGAGCGGTCTGTGTAAAGGGCTTTCCTTCACAGCTGGACAGACACACACACACTTAACCCTATTCACTATTCATTACAACACCCCAGAATACACACGCTCACACAAAGCACGCTCTCATGGGCACTCACCCTTCACCTCTGACGCTCATTCACCAGTCTGTGTGTTTATGAAGTCCTTTCTGGGTTTAAACAGCACATTGATAAACTGGTCTGGCTCTATTTAGTTTGGTGCGACACGAAATAGCCACATGCACTGGAAAACCTTTACATAGAGCTTCAGTTTAGTCATTTACAGACAGTAGATCGACTAAGACGATTAATCAGATGATATTTGGCCATTTTTACATTATCAGCATCACCAATAACATGTTTGCTTAGAGAACTAACAGAAGTGGAGTTACACACACTGCCGTTCAAACATTTGGATCAGTAAGATTTTTAATGTTTTTAAAAAAGTCTCTTGCTCATCAAGGCTGCATTTATTGTTTAAAAATACAGAAAAAACTGTAATATTGTGAAATATTATTACAATTTAAAATAAAGTTTTTCTATTTTAATATACTTTAAAATATAATTTATTTCTGTGGTCAAAGCTAAATTTTCAGCATCATTACTCCAGTCTGCAGAGTCACATGATCTTCAGAAATCATTCTAATATGCTGATTTATTATGTTGAAAATATGTTGAAAATAGTTTTCCTGCTTCTTATTTTTTTGGAATCTGTGATACTTTTTTCAGGATTCTTTGATGAATAAAAAGTTAAAAAGAAAACCATTTAATCGAAATAGAAATCTATTGTAACAAATAGGGTCGGTACATTTTTTTCTTTTGAAAGAAATTAAAACTTTTTTCAGCAAGGATATGTTAAATTGATAAAAAGTGATAGTGAAGACTTGCATTGTTAGAAAAGATTTCTTCTTTAAAAATCTTACTGATCAACCTTTGAAACAACAGAATCTGAACAGTATCAGAAACGACACATTTCAGCTTTGAAGCACTGAATGTTAAAGTCAGCACAGATGTGTTTCGAAAAACGAATCCATGACAGATCGCTGAAAGATAAAATGTGATGAAAACTTTGGCTTCATTAACCAAACTGACAAGGCTGCGTGCATGTTTGTTTGCTCCAGAGTTTATTTTGGCAGTGTGAAATAATTAGTGGCAATGTTTGCTGAGAATATTCACGGCGTAACGGTTAAAGAGTTTTTCCCAGAACGCCGATCCCTCTCCCCTTCAGCCGCCCACATCTCTGCTGCATAATTTGAGACATCCCCCGAAAACACATGCCAAACTATTAATAATCACATCAGGAAAGACTAAAAACATGGAAGCCGATCTTCTGTTTCAAAAACAGAGGCATTAAGTTATTTCAACTAATAGAGCAGCAATAATAAAGACAAAACAAATATGCATGATCTTTAAAACTATGGCGTTGTTTTGGCCTCGTCTAAAAGAAATGTAAGAGTGAAAACAGGCCCAATCCAGAGGGAAACACAATTTGGAAAAGCCTCGTTCTCTACAGATCCCCCACGAAGATGTTTCCTCTGAGAGCTCGAACCATCAGATCAAATCTGCGGAAAGTCTCTCAGTCATTAGTTTGAGAGGAAACTCGCTTCTAAACATCTGCGCTCAATGTTCTCTGTAAGTTTTCTGCTTGCTGAGTAAAATCTCTTTCTGATGGTCAGAACTGAGCAGTGCACAAACTATAAAGATTGCATGCTACGGAAACTAAAACAGACATAAATGATGTAGATATTTAGTGCAGTTGTGCAAAAACTCTAAATGCATGCTCTAAACATCGTGCATTATTGAATTTTTTTTGTCTTGTTTCTCTAGATAACTTCAAGGAAACTAGACATAAAAGCATAATCTGTGTCATCTGAGGGCCTCGAAGTGAACTTGAACAATCTGTACTGTTCTAGGATGAGCTTCTTATCTCAACGATTAATCAGCGCTGCTTATTCCTGCTTCAGTTTTACACAGAAAAACAATGGACATCTTATTGAAGCGCCATCCACTCATCAAGCTCTGATGCTGGAAATACAGTTTTCCACACATTTTTGATGTTTTCTTTCTGCGCAGGAGCAACATCAAGTGGAACATTTTCTACAATGCTCTGTTCTTCAGTTTGGAAGCAGGTCTCATCTCTGTTTAGAGCACGATTATGGAATTAAACATCGGCCCAGAACGGCATTATCAGTTTATTAGTATGACCAGATGCTGACAGCTGCATTTCTGCTTGCATATTTTCACAGAGGGCCTCAAACCGCACAGTACACTCTACTTCTGTTTGGACGCAGGCCAATAAAATCTGCTTTCCCATACGACTAAAAAAAAGTGTTATTTTAAACACGCTGTAAACAAAATAGTTAAAATAACTACAAGAAAAATAAATGTATAAATAACTAACTGGATGAATGAGTAAAAATATTGAAAACATATTTTAAAAAAATTAGCCAATGTTAATTTATTTTGATTTTAAAAATATATACAGTACATTTTAATGTATAGACAATATTTTGAAATAAATTTTATAACACGATTAATGTAAATATGCTGTAAACAACAATAAATACAAGAAAAAGAAATGACTAAATAACTAACTGGATATATAAATACATCAATTATTTAATTAATTACTTAAAAATATATATATATTTTAAATTAGGCAATATTAATATGTTTTGGTTTTAAAAATAAATACTTATTTTTTATTTATATATAACATTTTTAAATACATTTTATAAAACGTTAATATTCTGTAAAGAATATTAAAATAAATAAATAAAAATGTTAAATATATATATGTGTGTATATGTGTGTGTTGTGTGTGTGTCTGTGTGTGTGTGTGTCTGTGTGTGTGTGAGTGTGTGTGTGTGTGTGTGTGTGAGTGTCTG
>NW_015549634.1:1132918-1143116 GCF_001515605.1 Sinocyclocheilus anshuiensis | reverse complement strand
ACACACACACACACACACACACACACACACACAAACTCTCTCTCTGTCTCTCTCACCAAAGCTCTAACACAAGCTGGCCAGCAAACTACTTTCCCTATTTTAGACATAAACAGGCAGGGAAAGAGAAAGAGAGACAGAAACAGGAAGACAAAACCATTGAAAGTTGTCAAACTTCATTTCTGCTTTTTATGTGTCTTGAGTCTGTACAGGTATAATGCATCCAAAAATTAAATATTCTATCATCACTTTACAAACACCTTGACCTTTTCTCTTCAGAGAAACACTAACATACTTAGCAGAATGTTGATGCTGCTCTTTTCCAAAGTATGCATGACTATAAATTCTCCAAAAATGACAAAACAGCACTATATAAAAAATAGTCCTATTAGCTGACATTAGTTAATACATTAAATAACATCAACGTAACAAAGAATCTTTAACATTAGCGAATATAAATGCATCTGTTTTTTCATGCTAGTCCGTTGAATAATATTAACATATATAACTTTTGATTTTTATAATGCATTAGCAAATGTTGAAATAACAATTAAATAATAATAATAAATATACTTTTTCATTGTTAGTTTATATTAACTAATGTAGTTAACTATATGTAAACAAATGGAACCTTATTGGAAAGTGTTAATGAAATATCATATGGGATATTTTTATACTTTTTGGAGCTCGAAAGTGTAAAAATAACATAATAATATATAATAAGCCTCCCCTGTCACTGTGTGTGAAGAGAGCAGCATGAACATTCAACTACATAAACATGGTACTAATTACAGTACTATGTTACCATCACTGTACTACGGTATCGCAGTAAAGACCGGTCTTTGAGAGCACATTAAAGAAAACGAGAGCTGTGTGAATGAATGGCTGAGTAAATAAAACCAGACTAAACCAACACACAGTCACTTCGAGTTTGAATGTAATGTTTGTTAGAGTCTACAAATTAATGCACAAGAGATTCCCTCTAAACGCTCTCTGTTATTCATGAGGGTATAGAAATCAGTTTAAAGTGAAAGTCTAGCGGACTGTGTGGTTGTAAAAGCACTATATAATCAGGTATTAACCCTATAAAGCCTGCTGTATCATATTTCACATAAATGTGACCCTGGAGCACAAAAGCAGTCTTAAGTCGCTGGGGTATATTTGTAGCAATAGCCAACAATACATTGTATGAGTCAAACACACACACACTCAAACTCACACTCAAACACACACACACACACTCACACTCAAACACACACACACACACTCAAACTCACACTCAAACACACACACACACACACACACTCAAACACACACACACACTCAAACACACTAGGCTTGCCGCGATAGACGGTGTTGACGGTGATACCGGTGTTAAGCCGCAACACTGATCTTTTAGTTCAGTAAAAGAACAGACACTACAATTAAAAACTGAACGCGGCTGCTCAATGCAGCGTGCTGAACGATAGTCGCATCACAGATCAGATTTCATTTCTCCAGTGAGGAGAGTGAGGAGAGCTGACTGACCAGAAGAGTGAGGTGAGACAGACGAGAAGAGTGAGGCGACAGACGATGCCGAACGACAGTCGCATCACAGATCAGATTTCATTTCTCCAGTGAGGAGAGTGAGGAGAGCTGACTGACCAGAAGAGTGAGGTGAGACAGACGAGAAGAGTGAGGCGACAGACGAAGAGTGAGACGAGACAGACAAGAAGAGTGAGGGGAGATTCCAGATTTTCAAATAATCGTATCTCAGCCAAATATTGTCCGATCCTAACAAACCATACATCAATGGAAAGATTATTTATGCAGCTTCCAGATTTTGAAAAATTGACCCTTATGACTGGTTTTGAGGAGCGTTTGTTCCCAGAAGCTTTACTTTCACTGTTCCTCAGCGGAGGAATGATCTTCTCCAGAACATCTCACATCTTCTGAGGAGCCTTTATTTCTTCAGCTCTCAATCACTGCATTATATGTTTGGAGCATTTCAATCTCATCTCACTGAGACAGATTACTGGAGATATAGAGTGACGACTGATATTTAGATCATTTTATGTCAGTATCTGCTCTACTGTTATAAAGATCTCATTATTTACCTTTTCAAGCATCAGAATTTCATCATATCTGAACCAAATTGCATATTTTTACTCAGTTTGAGTCTCTGAATAAAATTTATATTTTTTCCCCTCCATATTCTCAGACTATATGAGCCATAAAAACCTGATAGATCAAATATGTACTTAAAAAAGCAAACTTTTTAAAAATATTTTGTCTAAAGACTCAATAAACTGATTCATTTCAGACTATTATTTTATATGTAAGGCTTCACAGGGTTAATTGCACGTCTCAGTGATGCTGTGCGTGTAACACAGAATATGATGGATGATGCAGAGCTGCTCTCCTCTCTAATAATGAACACGTTATGTAACCGACTCACAATGGTTTTCTCAAGATCCAGCAGCATTAGTCACCCGCTGTCGGACGTTCCGTCAAAATAACCTCATCACATGAGAATGAAGCATTAAAGCTGCCTTATACTAAAGCACAGAGCTCTCTTTGTGAGATATACAACATGAGCATTTCTCCAAAATAAACTAATCTATTACACTAGCGGCCAGAAGTTTGGACACACTGACTCGTGATTTTAAAAAACGTTTGATGTAAAGGCAAAAAAATGAGTTTTGAAGACAAATATAAATTGTCCACACAACAATTTTGGCCTAAAAATAGCATCTTTAGAAAGCTAAAATATTATTTTTATTTATGGAGCAAATAGTGAAGTAATATAATGAAAACTAAAATATATATATATTGTTTTTTGTTTTTTTGTTTTTTAATGGACAAATTGTATCAGATAGTGAAGGAGAAACATTATCACCATCTGCTACAATTCACAAACTAAAATAATATTTCCTCCTTTTCTAGTTTCTAAAATCAGCTTAATAAGTTGATGATGAATGTCCAGAGCTGGAACTGTATTATTTCATTTATGTATTATTATTCATTGTATTATTTATGTAACGTAAATCTATTAAGAATATATCAGTTTTTAACTTTTTACGACTTAACAATTATTCACTAACATGTGGAAAAACAGTCGTACAACTTCTGACCGGTAGATATAAGTAAAAAGTAGCTTATATAATAACAGCCTAAATATATAGAAAGCATATATTATTAAGTGCAGTATTTTTTACTTGAAACTAAATTAAAGTAACAGATCTACAGCAAAAAAAAAAAAATTTCACCATTACAGCTCTAAACCGTTTTTCAGCATTTTAGAACAATACATTTGCGTTATTCTGCATCTTCTGCGAGACTTCAGCTGTGCTGTAATCAAAGCTATATTTAAATGACTCAGAGTTGTGTATGGAGGTCTCACCGGTGAGTTTGGGGTCCGTCTTGCGGCGGAATCGCTCTTTTGCGCGGAGTCTGGAGAAGGTTCGTTTGAGCAGCGGCTCGGCCATCACTGAAGCGCCTCAGAGCCGCCTCACGTTCTCCGCCGAAACTCACGGAGAAGCGCGGAGACCGAGCTGAAGAACGGAGCTGCGCGGCTCATGATGCAGCAAACACAGGAAACACATTCCACACATTCCACTGCTGAGAGACACGCGCCGCGAGGCATCATGGGAAATGTAGTTCACAGTCTACTGTCAGTATATACGGACTACACATAATAAATATGTAAATAAGCATTTATTATGTATGTCTATGTATACGGACAGACTGACAGACGAGTACTGCAAAAATAAAAATACTGCAATTTGACTTCCATTTCTAGAACATGGAAGTCCGTTTCCGCCTGTTTAATACATTTAAACATTTTCTACTTTTTACCTCAAAAAGTTTTGGTAATGCTTGAAGCCGTTAAATACAATACATTATAAAATTATTTTAATGCATTAATTATGAATTGTAATGCACCTTATAATGCATTGCATGATCTCATGAAAAACTGTAACCACGATTATAATAAATTATAATACTTATCTATTGTTACACCTTTAATCAGTATAATGCATTAAAACAATTTCAGATGTAACAATCTGCAAATATTATAATGCATTTAACTTTACAATTACATATAATACATTATGAATACCTGTATAATGCATTATACATAAACTGATCTAGTTTATTTTTTAATATATATATATATATTTTAATCATGGTGTTATTGTGAATGATTCATCAGTGATGTTATACCAAATAAATAAATGTTTGTCTTCATAATCTTTGCAATTTTGTAACTTGCATAATTTTTGAAACAACTTTCCTTTTCAGAAGAGATCGCTTATAATTAGATTTAGATTAGATTCACCAAAACCAAATAGATATCGAGTTGTTTATTCCGTTATGACTCCATTCTGGTATAAAAAACATACTTTACTCCATCATATCAAATCCTGATGGATAATCTTGCTAAATATACTTTTTCACTGGGAAATGCGTCATATTTCAGAAGTAAACAAACTAGAATAAAATGCATGCACAAATATTAGTAATTAAAAATGATTGATTTTATTATCGAGATCACATTCTAATGAAGGATGTTGTTCTTTAAGCTTCATGAGACCTTGAACATCCCGTCTCAAGTTATTCCAGTTTTCCATTTAAAACACATTTTGACACACAGGGCCTCTTCATATCAAACAAAATGTAAAAAAACAACAAAAAAACATCTGTGGTGGTTTGTGTGGTTACCAAGTCATTAACTAGTCTGCTGATACTGATCAAATATACATGAGACGGTGAGGAAAGAACTTATTTAAGAGCTTGTGAGTAATGGTGCTGAGTTCAGTCTATCTTAAGCTGTGTTCAGACTGTAAAAGTCAATTATTTTCAATGAGAGTTGGTGATTTTAAACTTTTATTGAAAATGCATGACTTAAAGGAATAGTTTACCCAGAAATGAAAATGTGCTGTAAATGTGCTCACCCTCAGATCATCAGGATTAGGATGAGTTTGTTTCTTCATCAGATTTGGATAAATGTGTCTCAGCAATGGGTGCTCTGCAGTGAATGGGTGCCGTCAGAATGAGAGTCCAAACAGCTGATAAAAACATCACAATAATCCACAAGTAATCCAGTCCATCAGTGAACATCTGGAGAAGACAAAAGCTGAAACAAATCCATCGAGATGTTTTTTAACTAAAATACGAGTCCATAATCCATAATAACGCTTCCTCCAGTGAAAAAGTGCATCTGCTGTTGTCTCTCACATCAAAATCCAGCTACATATTAGTTTAGAGCTGTTTAAACTGTGCTTGATCTGTGCAGATTTCTCTCCTGATTCAGACCAGAACACTTTTTCACTGGAGGAAGCGTTATTATGGATTATAGACTCTATGTATTTGAGTTAAAAACGTCTTAATGCTGGATTTGTTTCAGCTTTTGTCTTCTCCAGATGTTAACTGATGGACTGGAGTGCTGTGGATTATTGTGGCTTATTGTGATGTTTTTATCAGCTGTCTGGACTCTCATTCTGACGGCACCCATTCACTGCAGAGCATCCAAGTGGGTGAAATATTCCTTTAACGTTGCTTGGTCTTAAATCAGCATTAGAAGGCGGTTGCATGCGATCTACAGAAGTTTGAGTTGTAAATGGTTTTGATTAGCAGCTGATATTGCGGTATGGAGTATCTGCATTACCTGGGTATTTGTTCTTCTTTTTTTTGCCAAAAAGCTATAATAGCATGTATAAAAGTGTTTCAAGATCGAGATTACATTGTAGCATGCGGCAGATTTACAAACATCTAGTTAAGACATCAGTGCATCTTTACAATAACCCAGATTGGGTTCCCCAAAACACACAGGAATCATTTTCCAAATGCACTTCAATAAACTTTCCCAATCCTTGCATGTTTGTTTATGACATATTAAGTCTAACTATGATTTTAGCTACCAATATCAGGTCAGTTCAACACATTAGATTGCGTTTGCTACTGAAAACACTGCCTTAAACCTGTCTGGCCTTATTTAATGGGCTTGTGCTGATAAAACCCTCATATAAAAATGAGCTTCAGCCAACAAAACTACAAAAGCACCATATCAAGATACAGAAAACAACATATGAAAGTTCATCTTCACCTCTGCGTTCCTGACAGACCTGCTCTCATCCGCTAGGAAAATAAAACCAGAGCATTTAGCTGCGAAAATACATAAAAAACAGCAATATGGAGTTGATAGACTTTTACGCGTTGCATTTCAGTTTCGCTACACCCCGTTTCCCGGATCTACTGATATTATTCTGGATTAATGTGTCACCTGAAGTCAAATTTAGTTTAAGATGGTCAAACAGAAGGTGAAATCCACAAAGACTGATGATATCTTACTCAACAAACACACACAAAATCATCAGACGTCAGTGTTGGGGAAAGTTACTTTTAAAAGTAATGCATTACAATGTTGCATTACTCCCTAAAAAAGTAACTAATTACGTTACTTAGTTACTTTTTATGGAAACTGAAAGTAATGCGTTACGTTACTTTTGTGTTACTTTTTAAATCTGGGCAGGGCTTGCTTGTTTGTTTTTAAAATAAAAAAGTTCTATTTTTGGCAAATATAAAAGCCTTTTCACACCAAAAGTGAAATGAATAAGCCTCAGGCTGAAGGGAAAGTACATTTACGTCCATACAGTAGAATGCAGAAGAAGAAATTTCAACACACTTCAGCAATAAACAAAGACACACAAATGTTCGTCTAGAGTAATTTTTGATTATTAGTACGGTTGAACTGGATCATCGAAGCTCAGAAGCAAATAGAATGGGATTAAATACATAAAGGATATTTGTGTTGTTTAACATTTAATTATTGCAGGTTTGCGTCATATTCTGAGTTGCCTTTTTTTATTAATTTTGAGGAATACTGAATCTGTGTTGTTTTTCTTAATGCATATTCATATTTATTTTAGAACTACAGTAACATCTGATTTCTCTCAACAGGAGAGCTGTCAATCAATAAATTGGAAAAAAAAGTAACTTGCGTTACTTATTTAAAAAAGTAACTCCGATATTCTCTTGTAAATTAAAAATGCGTTACTTTACTAGTTACTTGGAAAAAAGTAATCTGATTACTTAACTCGCGTTACTTGTAACGCGTTACCCCCAACACTGTCAGACATTCACATTAGGAGGATTTTAAAGTCAACATGACCTTATTTACTATTCATTTTTCTCCAGTTTCATTCAGAACATCACATTACGGAGATAAAATGGGTTTCATGTTGATTTTAAAGTATGGTCAGCGTTTGAAACATGCAGACAGACTCTCGCACACAACAAGCATCTGTAAGAGGTAAACGTGTGACTCCAGTTTAATCTCTGTCGCAATCCGGATCTCGTTCAGTTTGTTTGTGCGGCTGATTCTTCAGCAAACGCTCTGGATGTCCCTGTTATCAGAGACCTTCACAGGAACCGCGGCGATTCATATTCCAGCATTGTGTCTGAAGCAAAAATAATATTGTTTATATACATATACATGTTATATAGAGAGAGACTGATAAATATTTGACCTTTAGACTATGTACAGCGGAGAGTGAACAGCATTTACACATGCTAATATTTACAGCAGAGTTTGTGACGTATTATTAATAACATATTCATTCATATCAATCAGACGTATAACAATCAACGGCCTTTGTTCGGTCAGTACAGGGTTCCCAAAGTCACGGAAAACCTGGAAATCTCAGGGAATTTTAACCCTCGAATGCATGATGTGTTCACTAGAGGAGATATTTTAATCATTTAGGGTGGGATAGATGATCTCCTAAATTCCCCTTATCATATGTCATTGTGTTTTTCATTTATGATGCACAATACATCTACAAGATCTGCTACTGTGTTTTATTGCAGTGGTCAGATGTGTAATATACTCTCTTAAAATACATAATTTAAAAATATAAGATCATATCTGTGGATGTGGAATTATGATGTTGTTTAGAAACATTCATGTATTTTTTTTTCAATATATTGATTCACTAGTTAATGCATCAAAGAGTTAAAATGTGATTTGCAGGTCTGGAAAAATTCATTGAAATTATTCCTAAAAAGGTTTGATATCAGTACAAATGCACTTTACTTTATCCAGCATTCATTCAGTTTTTTTTTTTTCTCTCGCATTGAGCCTCTGTTCACACAAAGCACTTTATAAACTAACATTAGTTTTTCTTTTTAAGAAAGTTCTGATGTGAATTTTTTTAATCCACATGACTGTTCAAAAGTTTGGGGTCAGTAAGATTTTTATTTTTTGAAAGACATTTCAAAAGCAAGGACGCACTGAATTGATCAAAAGTGACAGTAAAGACATTTATAATGTTACAAAATGTTTCTGTTTCAAATAAATGCTGCTCTTTTGAACTTCCTGTTCATCAAAGAATCCTGAAAAATAAAATGCATCACAATTTCCACAAAAATATTGTGCAGCACAACTGTTTTCAACATCGATAATAATCAGAAATGTTTCTTGAGCAGCAAATCAGCATATTAGAGTGATTTCTGAAGATCAATGATGCTGAAAATACAGCTGTGCATCACAGAAATAAATTACAGTTTAACAGATATTCACTTAGAAAACATCTTTTTAAAATTGTAATAATATTTACTGTTTCTACAGTATTTTTGATCAAATAAATGCAGCCTCGGTGAGCAGAAGAGACTCAAAAACATAAAAAAAATCTCACTAACCCCAAACTTTTGAACAGTAAATTCTGACACGCGTTGTGTGAACGGCCCCTAACAAACACAATGAGGTTTCAGTGTGTTTGTGTGATTTTCTACACCCAGCAGCGACCCGGACACATCACACGAACTTCAAGGCAAAAGTGCAAGAACTCAGATAAGGCAAATAGAAAACAAACCACATGAGAAAAACTGCAAATACATGAAAACACAAAGACGACATGACCAGCGTTTCAGATCCTGTCTGTGGATCAGTGCAGAGGATCACACGGACAATACAACATCATTAGTGCGGTGAAGGGAGGGAGTGAAGGATTGTGGGTAATCAAAGGGCGGTGCTCTCCGACTCCTCCTCCGACTCCAGAAGATCCACAGAGTTCCTGTATCTCCCATTCAATTCCACACTTATTACGGGAACGTCCAAATCACAGCACGAGTCTGAGGACAAACACAAAACACTGAGTGTGAAGACAAGTGGAGAGAATGAACATAAAACAGAGAAAAACATCATTCATTGGTGATGGTGTGGTTTGCAGAAATTCACACACTGGATGAGAAGCGGCATTATAATGCATTATAATTATATAGTACCAAATCCTTGTTAATGCACTACATACATTTTTTCAAAAAATTCTTGCTAACCCAAAACTTTTGAAACGTAGTGTAAGTTTTGAAGCATTTGACAGTTTTTAGCAGATGCATTTAACAGTCCATCTGAAAAATTGTAAAACCTCCAGTGGCTGAAAATTTTAGAAATAAATTAATCAGATGTGGTTGACTAAGAAGATTGGGGATCGCTGCTTTACAGCATGACAGTCATGATCACTATGAACCATTGCTGTGAAAAAAATCACATCTGGTTTGCTCCACAGAAGAATGAAACCGCTGTAGTTGGATGTTTGGTCATGAGGATGTCAGATCATACAGGAACACGTGAGATGGGTTTGAGTGGGTCAGTGTTGTGTTTGAACTGAAGGACGGATGGTGAGGGACGATCAGACGGATGGAGAGCCATGCACAGCATTAGAGACACACAGCCCGGAAAGCTGGATAACAGCGGGTGAGTTTACATGCAGACACACACACTACTGCTTACCATCTGAACCAAAACCACTGACAGCAGAGATCAGACCGCTGCAGAGATCACAACCACCACAGGAGAGAAGAGAAGAAACCACCACAGAGTCACACGGGATACATAACACACACTCGCGCACACACACACACACGCACACACACATGCACGCACACACGCACACAGTCTGGTCAGCTATCCTTGTGGGGACTCTCCATAGGCGTAATGGTTTTTATACTGTACAGACCGCCACCGTGACACGAGTCCCCATGAGTCTGTGTGTAGTCAGGTTTAAGTCCCCACCAGGATATATAAACCAGTACACACACACTCACACGCACTCACACACACGCGCACACAGACACATTCACTCACACTCACACACACACACACTCACACTCGCACACACACACGCACTCACACACACCCTCACACACACTCACACTCGCA
>NW_015549634.1:1129143-1132036 GCF_001515605.1 Sinocyclocheilus anshuiensis | reverse complement strand
GAAAAAAAAAAAAAGTGTCACTCTTGGCTGGGAAATGTGAAATACAAAAAAATAAGAAAACTCAGAGAATCTTTTGGTGGTACAAACTACAAATCAGACACTGTGCAGAACAAAAGTGCACCGCAATCAAGGGGTGACTCTAAAATATCAAGAGAGCAAAATAGACGCACACGCACACACACACACACGCGCACATGCACACGCACACACACAAGCACAAGAAACTTTCTCGAAATAATGACTTATTTTCTTGAAATAATAAGAAACTTTTTTATAATTTTATCTATTTTCTCGAAATGACTTATTTTCTTGAACTAATAAGAAACTTTCTCGAAATAATTACTTATTTTCTCAAAATAATAAGAAACATTCTAAGCAATTAGAATAAGCTAATTAATAAGCAATAAGCAATTTTAACTAGTGACACGGAGCGTGTCCATAGTGCTTTACCCCACATACGCACGACCGGAAGCAGCGGAAGCGCTCGACTGTGGCATAATAAAAGCTCCGCTGCTTTCCAGCCGTGTCTCGTGCTCGTTCAGTGCCTCGTTCCACTTCTACGGCTTTCAGCCGCACCCTGCTTCATTCTACTACGTTAATAAATCATTAGCTCATCCATGAACATGATTTCTGCCCGAGTCCCGTCGGATTGTGTCGGCTGTAGAGATGAAGACCACAACTCCCATGATTCCACACTCAGTCACGGCGTCATCAAACTAGCCTTTGTTTCTTTGTTTGTTTTGAATGCGCGCCCTCTAGCGGCGAAAATTACATATTGTGCCTTTAAGCTAAAACACATAATTTGCAAAATTTGCAAAATTTTTTGAATGTGCTCCTCAGTTTTTCAACTTAGGAGCTCCTTGGGAAAAAGGTAAGCGTCATGCCCTGAGCAGACAGGAAGAACACTCACTAGCATTCGGAACGGAGCCTGATTATTTCCAGAAATCAGTGTTGTACCTGTAGACATGCTCTCCCCGGCGGACAGAGCGTCCAGCGGCGGGGGCTGCGGGGGGGGCAGGCTGGGTCTCTGGCGGGGCGGTTTGGGCCGTGATTTGGGCAGGGTCCCGGCGAGCGTCTGGCTGTGGTTGTGTCCGGGCGAGGTGAGGACGGAGCCGCTCTGCGGGTAACTGAAGCTGTATGAGGACGGGGTGCTGGGGGGCGTCGGGGACAGACTGACCGGAGACGGACCCGGAGACAGATCTGACATGCAGCTCGACGGAGAGTACGGACCCTTGGGAGGGATGGGGGCCAGCTTCTTGGAAACTGAAGGAAAAGTGTATATTAATTGCAGCATCATATCATAAGATCATAACATGATTATGAATTAAATTCACTTGAAATGCATCGATTGCTGTTTTCAATCAGTGTTAATTGTGAGCCTGGAGCACAAACGCAGTCTTAAGTCGCTGGGGTATATTTGTAGCAATAGCCAACAATACATTGTATGGCTCAAAATTATACATTTCTCTTTTATGCCAAAAATTATTAGGATAATATGTAAACATCATGTTCCATGAAAATATTTTGTAAATTCCGTACCTAAAACTTAATTTTTGATTAGTAATATGCATTGCCAAGAACTTCATTTGGACAACTTAAAAGGCGATTTTCTCAATATTTAGATTTTTTTGCACCCTCAGATTCCAGATTTTCAAATAGTTGTATCTTGGCCAAATATTGTGCTATCCTAACAAACCATACATCAATGGAAAGATTATTTATTCAGCTTTCAGATGATGTATAAATCTCAATTTCAAAAAATTGACCCTTATGACTGGATTTGTGGTCCAAGGTCACAATTTCGTTGACGGATAATTTTTGTCATAATTTGTCAACAACATTTTTTCACTGACGATAATGAAACAAAAACTCCTTTTTCGTCAGCAAATAAAAACGAGACGAAAATGTTAGGGAGGGACGATTTGGGAAAAGATTCATTCAGAACGAATCCAAACCTATACATTGAGTTTCGTAATTTTAGAGAATTCTTAATAAATGCATTACACTGTAACTAAACTCATTAGATTTTAGCCGACTAAATCTACTGTAGATTTAGTTGACTAAAACTAAAACAATTCAGATGACTAAAATGGCATTTTAGTCAAAAATCTAAATTTGCTGTCAAAATGAACACTGTTTTCAATGCTTGGCTATTTCATTGCATTGCACAGACTGAACGCACCTTTGTGCAGCGTGTGAGGACTCAGGTCTGACAGCTGGTTCTGTCCAATGCCTCTTTGACCAATCACAGGCGAGGACTCCTTATTCTTCTGGGTGCTGAAGACAGAAATGCACACAAACATCCATTCACTGCACAAGCACACACAGCCTCAGCTCGGACATCTGAACACTGAGACGAATAAAATAGTAAACGTGCAATTTGGCAACAAATTTATCCAGAGTAATGAAGTGAATCTGACAGAACATCCACTTACTGATGTCCTCCGTTAAAAATAAAATAAAATAAAATATAAAATGAATACATTTATTAATTAATTAAATATATGAAGTTACTAAAAATGCTAATGTTTCGTTGAAATAAATAGAAATATTATTTATTTATATATGAATGATTAAATAAATAAATACAAGTGTATGTAGATGCTAAAGTTGGAAAAATAAATTTTTGTAGGTGCTGGTGAAATAAATATAAATATTTTAAAAATATTTCTGACCTTATGTAAATAAATAAACAATCAGAAAAGTGTATACACAGTTTTTTAGGGGTTGGTGAAATAAATAGACATTTTATTTTTAGATAGATAGATAGATAGATTTTAATTTATGGTTTGGTGAAATAAATAGAAATATTATTTTTTAGAAAATTTCTGACCTAATTATAACAAACAAACAAAGAAACAAGTAAAGCGTATGTGAAAACTAAAAATGGGAT
>NW_015549634.1:1125044-1129062 GCF_001515605.1 Sinocyclocheilus anshuiensis | reverse complement strand
TTATATAATGTAATAGTAAAGTATATATAATATTATTTATTTATAATTATCGCAAATAAAAATAAAATAAAAACCGTTTTATTTGGTGTTAGTGAAATAAATACAAATAATATTTATTTATAAATATTTTGACCTAAAATTAATAAATTAATTAATATCAAGTAAAGTGTTTGTAGATACCAACAAGTTTTCTTTAAAGGGCAAGTAAATAAACGTGTGTGTGTGAGTGGTGTGTAATCTATGTTCGTGTGGCAGCTGTTCTTTAAGCAAAGAGAAAAACCCCTTTATTTGACAGCAGGGATATTTGCTCATTTTAATGCATAAAGCTGTGCAGGGAACTTGAGGGAAAGTCTGAAGCAACTTTTCAGTTTTAGTTTCAGTAGCTGCAGCAGGAATTCATGTAAAGGAATGCTACTGTACTGAATCAAATGCTACTGTACTGAAAACCTATTTATTATTTAATTCACACTGTGTGTATTAAAAGCGCGTTGAGTCTGCCGGGCTTTCAGCTGTTCAGAGCGGATCGCGAAAAGAGAAAGGAAAAATTTAAATTGCATCATATGACCCCTTTAAACCCAGTTTTAGCTGCTGGAAATACTAGTGTTCTAATCATTTTGGCCAGCACTGTATAATCCCAAATTTGCCTTCAGTGTTCCAGCGGGTAGTTAGTGGGTTAGTGGTAGTTACCTAGGCGCTCTGAGTCCTCTCTCTCGGCTGCAGGCGGCCCCCGGCGGAGCGGTGGGGAGGAGCTCGGAGGACAGAGGGACGCTGGGTTTAGAATTGGAGATGATGTCTAGAGAGGTGGAGGACAGGAGGAGCGGAGGAGGACTGAACGCCGAGGGAGGAACGCTTTCGAGACGCACTCGAGGGTGAGGGAGCGAGGAAGAGGAGGAGGAAGAGGAGACAGGGTACGGAGGGGGCGGGGAGCGACAGACGAGACAGGAGTCCGAGCAATTGGATGATGCCTCGTCGAAGCTGAAAAGATTTACAAGATTGACACGTAAAACTGTCTGAGATCAATACGTTCAGCTCCATCAACAGCATCTGCGCCGTTACCATGGCAACATCATTTAAAATGTAAATCATATTTAATATTTACTGATAACTCTAATTAAACCAATAAATTGATAATCGATTTTAATTAATATTATAAATAATCATTTTTAATGTTCATAAATACTCATACAATCAGTTAGTTAAAATGTATGACTATTAATTAAGTGTAATTCAATTCAAATATTATTAGCAATTCTTCAATTATTATTTAACAGTCAGTCAATTATTAATAAATATTATAATTAATATTTTTTTAATGTTCATAGATACTAATACAATCATTAATTTGTTAATAGTTATGAATATTAATTATAAATGAATTATAATTAAACTCATACTTCGCAATTAATCAATTATTATTTAACAGTCAGTCAATTATTATTATTATTATGTACTTATATTAATTAATATTACAATTTATAAATGAAATTAAAATAATCATCCATTCTATTAAAATTTACTGATATTAGTTCATTATAATTAAGTCAATTAATTAATAATCAATATAATAATCAATAACTAAGTTAATTATTAAATATTACATATTATACTTAATACTTATTTCATGTTCATAAATATCAATAAATTATTCATTATTGTTATTATTTATTACTATTAATTATGAATGAATTATAATTAAATTATTATCAATTATTCAACTCTAATGATTTAATTGTCAATTATTACATTATTGTTAGTGATTGTTATTTAATCAATAATATTAATTAATATCATAATGAATAAATATTAATATAATTAATCATTAATTGCATATTTATTAATATAGATTATTAATAATAATTACATTTAGATTATTTATGATTCATATTGATTAATATTCTAATTAATACTTGATTTGTTCAATATTTATTTAAAAAATTAATAAAATCAAACTATTATTTTTAAGTTGTAATTATAATATGAATCATAAATAAAATAAAAATATTTATTATAAATAAATATGAATGCATTTTGCATTATATATGCATATTAATTAAAATTAATCATTAATTTTAGCACAAGGTAACACATACAATTGTTTGTATTTTGAACTTCGACAATTAAATTGAACTGATTTTTCTGATATGCTGTTTAATTTGCTACAGATGTGATGGACAGAGCGTATGTTTTGAACCCGAAGCATTCCTTTCAAATAATGCTAATTACGTTCATCAGCAGAAACAAGAGTGACTCTGAACATACAGGAGGAGCGTGTGATGTTGAGTGTCTCACATACCGAGGATATTAAAATACTGATGCATAAAAAGGATTCACGCAGTCAACAAAACAGAGAGAAAATAAATAAAAGAACAGTTCATACAGGAATGCAAATTCTGTCAGTGAAAGATAATCAGTGAATAATGGTACAGAATAATGCAATTCTGATAAATTAATTTTAATCTTCAGGGGAAATTAAAAAGAGGAAAGAGACGGGAATGACTCCAGTTTCAATTCAGTAGCCAACTAATTCATAAATATAATCAAAACTGAATTATTCTTTGCTTTAACTTCCACTTTAAATATTGATTCTGAGCTGCTTTGGATGATATTCAAAAGTAATATACTGTATAAAATGTGACCCTGGAGCACAAAAGCAGTCTTAAGTCGCTGGGGTATATTTGTAGCAATAGCCAGCAATACATTGTATGGGTCAAAATTATACATTTCTCTTTTATGCCAAAAATCATTAGGATATTAAGTAAAGATCATGTTCCATGAAGAGATTTTGTACATTTCCTACTTAAAAGTTAATGTTTGATTAGTAATATGCATTGCTAAGAACTTCATTTGGACAACTTTAAAGATGATTTTCTCAATATTTAGATTTTTTTGCACCCTCAGATTCCAGATTTTCAAATAGTTGTATCTCAGCCAAATATTGTCCTATCCTAACAAACCATACATCAATGGAAAGATTATTTATTCAGCTTTCAGATGATGCATAAATCTCAATTTCAAAAAATTGACCCTTATGACTGGTTTTGTGCTCCACGGTCACAAATGACATTAATATTCATGATGTCCTCATCTGGCTGAACTGAAACGAGCCGCAGTCATGTGACGAGCTCAGCTCGTGTGCGCTGGATTCCTATTGGTCGCCTCTGTTTACCTGGTCCTATCGGCGCTGATGGGGGGCGGAGTCTGTGAGGGGGAGGCGGAGACATCGGCCGTCTGCTCAGGGCTCAGCGAATCAGAGGGCGGCTGAATGCTGGGCGGAGTTGAGGAGCTCTTACGAGACGAGGAGGAGGAGCCTCTCCGAGAAACCCAGGAGGTGTCCATCACTCGCACTCCCATACTGCAACGGGGCAGAGGCACAGCCAATCACATCCCTCGCACTTCATAAAAAACACCCATCTGCAGCATTTGGGCCGGTAAGATTTTTTTAAAGAAATTAATACTTTTATTCAACAAGGACGCATTAAAGTGATCAAAAGTGACAGCAAAGACATTTATAATGTTACAAAATGTTTCCATTTCAAATAAATGCAGTTCTTTTGAACTTGTGTGAATCCTGAAAAATAAAACGCATCACAGTTTCCACAAAAATATTGTGTAGCACAACTGTTTTCAACATTGATAATAATCAGAAATGTTTCTTGAGCAGTAAATCAGCATATTAGAATGATTTCTGAAGATCATGTGACACTGAAGACTGGAGTAATGATGCTGAAAATACAGCTGCGCATCACAGAAATACATTCCAGTTTAACAGATATTCACATAGAAAACAGCTGTTTTAAATTGTAAAAATATTTAACAATTTTTACAGTACTTTTGATCAAATAAATGCAGTCTTGGTGAGCAGAAGAGACTTCTTACAGTAAAATCTTAAGTAGCGTGCTTTGAGTGATGTACGGCAGATCGTTAAACTCCTTTAAAACGAATTAATTAGCCATCTGCACTGAATTCATGTCACTTCAATAATGCAACACCACCAACATCAGTGTTCAGAATCAGCAGG